>NC_061113.1:67689867-67977206 GCF_002878395.1 Capsicum annuum | reverse complement strand
CTAACCATCATTTCATTTACTATTAACCCAGGCTATCATTAGTGATATTGTCATACCGACTATAGATTGCAAGCAATATTCCATTACCAAGTTATACCATGCAATAGTTTAATGAAAATCCAACAATTTAACCAAAAGTGTTCTCATAGGCATTTTATCAAATATGTTTGGGACATAGTGTTTCCAAATCCAAAACCAATTACTAACTTACCATTCCCATGCAACCAATTGTTCAAACCACCATAATAATTGTAAAGCATAAGTAAATGACATGGCAAACCATAACCAACAATTTATGACCTAGACCACAACATATACTGGAAAACCCAAAACCATACAACATTCATTCCATGAAAACAATTCATAAATTATACCTTTTGTTGGAACTAAAAATGAGGGAGAAGTAACTTGCCTTAGATTAGAAGATGATGGAGAAAAATCACCATAGAAAGCCCCTAATAGATCTTATGGATGAAACCCTAGCCTTCCTTAACCTCTAAAGCCTTGAAAGAATTTGAGTTTATTTTAAGAGAGTTTCTAAGTGTTTAAGATTAGAAAATAGGGTAAATAATATCCTAAGACAGTAATAAGTCATGGGGTCCAAAGTGGAAATGTCCAGATTACCCCCAACTTAAACTGCCTTAAATCCCCGTAGGTAGATATGACCACTCCACATGATTCGTACCCTAGGGTATGAGTGGTACCCACCAATCCTATCCTAACTAGAATCTCAACCCCTACACTGACCCACATATGACTCCTAAGTCCCTCTTGTAGCCAATCAAATGATTAGTACCCATAAACCATACTCATTCCAAAAAACAAAAACGAACCATCCAACATTGTACAAGATACGATTGGCAACATACCACTCGTACCCCAAGGTCCGATTAGTATGCACCAACTGTACCTTGGACATAAAGAAATACCACCCACCAACCAACAATGGTTATCTACAACGAATACCATACCAATCATACTGCATCATGCGACTAGTACCCCTTAGTCATATGATGTCAAGAAACTAGAAATCTACGAAATATTCCAAGGTTTCAAAACCCATGATGTTTCAGTGTCCCCTACTAGGATCATTCATCCATGAATGATGGACAAGGTAGTACAAACATGACTTACAACCCTTAGATTCCTCTATTTTTCCTTTAACAAACTCAGAAAATAAAGTTTCAAGAAAATCTACCTTTCCTTTTAAAAAGTCAAAAAACAAAGATATGATCATGAACACATACCTTCCGCATGAATATCCAAAGCCGGGAAAAAATATGGTTACTTCGTATTCATGTCCTCTACCACATCCTATGTAGGCTTTTCCTCCCTGTGTTTCTGCCACAGAACTATAACCGAGGCCACATCCTTGTTCTGCAATTGATGAACCTGTCGATCTAAGATCTCTATCGGGATCTCTTTATAAGACAAAGTATCTGAGATATCCAATTTTTTCAAAGGAACAATCGATGAAGGATCACTTATGCACTATTACAATATAGAGATATGAAATACCAGATGAATAGAGCTCAAACTAGAAGGAAACTCTAATTCATATGCCACATTAGCAATCCTCCGGAAAACCATATAAGGACCAACATACTGAGGACTAAGCTTCCTTTTTTTTAACAAAACTGGATGACTCCATGGGAGATACCTTAATGAATACCTTATCCCAAACCTCAAACTTCAAGTCTTTATACCTTATATACATATAATACTTTTGGCGACTTATATACTGAGGACTAAGCTTCCCTTTTTTTTTACAAAACTGGATGACTCCATGGGAGATACCTTAATGAATACCTTATTCCAAACCTCAAACTTCAAGTCTCTACTCCTTACATACGTATAATACTTTTGGAGACTTTGCGTGGCGTTAAACCTATCCCAAAAGACCTTTGCCTTTTCCATTGCCCAATAAACCAAATCCAGACCAAATATATCCGCCTCATCAAGCTCAAATAACCTAATTGGATATCTACATATCCTATAATACAATGCCTAAAAAGGAGCCATCCCAATACTAGAATGACAACTTTGATTGTAATCATACTCTACAAGAGGTAGATGCTAAACCCAATTTCCACCATAATCAATCACACATGCAAGAAGCATATCCTCCAATGTCTGAATAGTCCTTTCTGCTAGCCCATCTGACTGCGGGTGAAACGTAGTACTCAGACTAACCTTAGTTCCTAACCTTTTATTAAAAGATCTCTAGTAGTAAGATGAAAACGACATAACAGAATAAGAGATGATTGAAGAAGGTACCCCATGCAGCTTCACAAACTCATGAAGATACAATCTCGCATAATTCTCAGGTGAAAAGTTAGTCCTCATTGGCAAGAAGATAGCTAACTTTGTCATCCTATCCATGATATCCCAAACCAAATCAAATTTGTTCAAAACTGAGGAACACTAATATGAAAATCCATAATGATTGCCTCCTATTTCTATTCCAATATTTCAATTTCTTGGTACAACCCTTACGGCATCATGTGCTCAAATTTTACTAATTGACATACCATGCACCTAGCCACAAAATCAACCATATCCCTGTTCATACCATTCCAACAATACATCTCATTGAGATCATGATACATTGTGTCAAATCAGGATACACAACTAAGCACGATTAATGCGCCTCAGCCAATATCTTTTTGCACAAGCCATAGACTTTAGGAACACATAGTCTCCCTTGGTATCTCAAGGTACCATCACCACTGATATGAAATACAATTACCTTTTTCCCACATATATCACCCTTGATCTTCATCAAGACTGGATCTAACATTTTCTTCTTCTTGATCTCTGCACTGAGAGACGACCGAACCACTTCTTGTAGCAATATACCACTGTATTTGGGGTCTAAAAGGACACCAAGATTATTTAAATGGAAAATATCCTTTACCAATTTCCCATTCTACTTATCTAAATGAGTTAAAATCCTAATGGATAACCTACTAAAAGCATTAACAATAACATTAACCTTACCTGGATGATAGAGAAAACTCATATCATAGTCTTTGAGAAAATCAAGCCATCTCTTCTGCCTGAGATTAAGCTTTTTCTGAGTGAACACATATTGTAGACTCTTATGATCAGAAAAGATGTCCAGGTGCACTCCATACAAATAATACCTCCATATTTTTAATGCAAATACAATCGCTAAAAGTTCTTAATCATTATTAGGGGAGTTCCTCTCATGCACTTTCAACTGCCTAGAAGCATATAAAATTAACTTCCCATGCTACATCAAAACATAACCAAGTCCCACTCGTGATGCATCATAATAAACCACAAACCCTAATTGCCTTCAGGCAAAGTCAAAACCAGAGTTGATTTTAGCTTATCCTTTAACTTCTTTAAACAACTCTCACAAGCCTCTGACCAAGTAAATTTCACCTTCTTCTGAGTCAACTAGGTAAATGTGGCAGCTATTATTGAAAATGTTTCCACAAACCACCTATAATACCTAGTAAAATACAAGAAGCTCTTAATATTGGCTGGATTCATTGGTCTAGGCCACCTCTTAACCATTTCAACTATTTGTGGATCCACCATGATCCCCTTACTAGAAATAATATGAACTAGAAAAGTGACAATGTTTAACTAGATTTCACATTTAGTTAATTTGGAATACAACTACTGTTCTTTCAAAGTGTGCAATACCATCTAGAGCTAATTGGCATGATCTACCTCACTCTTAGAATATACTAGAATGTCATAAATGAAAACAATAACAAAAAGATCCAGAAACTAAAGAAATACCCTATTCATCAAATACTTGAATATCGTTGGGGCATTGGTCAACCCAAATGACATCACCAAGAACTCAAAGTGCCCATACCCAATTGTCTTGGTGATATCCACCTCCCTAATCTTAATCTAATGATACCTCGATCGAAGATCTATCTTAGAAAAGAATTTGGCACCATGCAACTAATAAAACAAGTCATTTGTCCTTAGAAGAAGATACTTGTTCTTAATCATTTTCTTATTCAACTGCCTAAAGTCAACGCATATAAGAAAGGAACTATCCTTCTTATACACGTATAACATCGATGGACCCTATGGGAATATAATAGGATGGATGAAACCCTTATCTAAAAGATCCTTAAGTTTCTCCTTGAGCTTCGTCAACACAGCTCGAGCCATTATATAAGGAGGAATAGATATTGGATGAGTGTCCAAAACCAAATGAATCCCAAACTTAATCTCCCTATCTAAAGGAACACCAGGAAGATCATTTGAAATGACATCAGGAAACTCATTTACCATCGAATTTGAATGCAAAGGAGGACCTTCCTAGTTAGAAAATTTAACCCAGACCAAAAGATAGAGAAACCCTTTGGAGATTAATCTCAAAGCTTACAGATATGAAATAAAGCACCCCTTAGAAGCTAGGGAACCACCCTTCCATTCAATAATCGATTCACATGGGAACCCAAAGACAACCCTACGAGTTTGAATATCTAAGGATGCATAGCACGAGTGTAATTAGTCCATCCCCAGAATAACATCAAAGTCCACCATATCTAACTTATACAAATCGACTAGGGTCTCCTTACTACCAATAGATACCGCATACACCTTATAGACTCTTTTAGAAACCATAGAGTCACCTACTAGAGTAGAAACAAAAAAGGGATCTAAAATAAACTTGGGGTTAAAAAAAATTTCATAGCCACAATCGGTTATATAAGAGAAAGAAGACCCCAGATCAAGAAAACAATAAACATCCCGAGATAAGAGTTTCAACATACCTATAACAACATCTAGAGGTGTGTCGGATGCCTTGCAAGTAGTAAGAGCATATAACCGATTCCCTTCTATACCGACACCAAAAGCTAAAATATTTACAAAAGAAACACCCTTTAATGTAGGAGTAGATGAAGAGGCAACTGAGGCCTTATTTGCTCCCAAAGAGACCTTACGAATCGGATAATTTCTTAGCATATAGTATGGCTTACCATATGCGAAACATTTGTCCCTTCCTTTATCACAAAAACCCTAATACAACCAACCACAGAACTAGCAAGAAGGACATAATAAAGACGATTAGGCCCCACTAGCCAAAGATTAGGCACCTGATACCCTGAAGTTATCTCCACCTTTCTGATACCTATCACCTGTCTGCTTTTGATAGGGAGCACTAGCTATGGAGAAGGAACCAGAGATCTTTCACTTTTTCTTTGTCCATTTGCCACTATCTTTATCACTTTTTTGACCACCTTGTTTGGAGAACTTGAACTTCTTTCCATGACTTTCCGCTATCTTATCCTATTTCTTCTTTTTGTCCTCCAATTGTTGCATATGAACAACCAATATAGAAATATTCATATCCTTAATTAGTAATGAAGTCTTTGATTCAAGAATCAAATCCTGAGACTATCCTGAAGTGAACTTTATCATATTATCTTTCATATAAGATACAAATTTCAGAGCATGCCTAGGAAACTAGTGAAATTTCAAGGCATACTCATCGACTGATATCTTCCCCTGTTTTAGATTAACAATTTCCTCTGCCTTTGCTTCCCTCAACTTTCATGGAAATTAGCAGTTCAGAAAAGCATTGGAGAAAGTCTCCCAAATTAATGAATCATCAACATCATCACCCCTTGCCTGATCCCATTCCTCTTACTATTGGAATGCCATATCCTTTTGCCGATAAGAAGAAAAATTCACCCATTCCATATTTTTGGCCTGTATAACCATAAAGATCTTTTCCATCTCATCCAAAAAACCCCAAGGATACTCCTCTACCTTAACACCAGTATAAGTTGGACGATTCAACCTAATAAATTGCCTAACCCTTGTGTCTTTTTAAGATGAAATGCCAGATACACCACGCTTAGCTTAAGAAGCTACCAACTGAGCAATCACATGAATCAACTGAAGAAACTCTACATTTTTCACACTAGCCTTTAGAGGACTAGAAGGAACCAATGGGACTCTAGAAGTATCAGTAACTAGACCCCTAGAATGAATATGGATCCCCTGAGTAGAGCGTGTCCCATCAACCTCATTAACAGTTTGGACAAATTGCATTTCGTGAGCTTTAGATCATCGAGGCATGATCTAAAAGATATGTAAATAAAAATCAGAAGAATACAAGGCCTTAGACTCTAAGCTTGAAATGAAAATACAAAGAAAAAGAAATAGTTCCTAAATACTTTGTATCTTCTCCCTTATGAGTGTGGCATGCTACATACCCCTAAAGAGACTCTACTTGACACCGCTTTGTGAACTACCCAATTGACCATTAGTTGAAGGCTCTGATACAAACTTGACACGACTCGACTTGAGGCCTTATCGTAATGGGCATCACAAGTCCAACCAGGATTGGAGACCATCCTGTTACTTAACCCAACCTCTAGCTGCCTATACTGAGTCAGCTGAATTTTGAGCAAATAACAAGATAGCGTAATTGTCCAATTCTAGACACTGGGATAGGTCTATGATTGTGACTGACCAAAATGTGTCCAATCATCCCAACCAAACTGAACCATTTAATAAGTAAAAACAAAAACAAAAACCAAGTTCCTATCCATAACATAAAATAAAAGGATGGAACAATCATAAATCTAGTCCGACGACAAGGCTGACATCACTACCGACACCGACCTACACACCTATTGTACTTCCATAAAGCCTCTATCTAAAAGAAAACAATATCCGATAGGGATATGCCCCCAACCATAGACAAAACCAATTCCATGAAATAACCAAAGTATGTAAAAATATCTATGATATAAAATGGAGCCTTACAGAGTGTGGAAGCGCATCACTTCAATCAAATATTCGATCCTAAATTCAAATACTAAGAAGGAAGAGTAGAATGGTCGGTTCCTGTATTATGTGGGGATACAGCCGCCCGAAGACGGGTTAATGGATGAATACTAGTAAGAAACTCAGGATAAGGATAAAATTGTGCAAACCATTAAACCCAAGTAAACAAACCACATGCATTCACAACCATAAATATATATATATATATATAACTATACAGGGAAATGAAACCAGGTTTGGAATCCACTAAAAATCATTAACTCGGGTATGTGCAGCTTAACTGTCCTAGAACTACCCACGGGCTATATGTGTCTAGTGTAAGCCCTAAATGGTCCTTGATACATGTAGCCACATAAATTAGAGGTACCACAGGAGTAGGGTATTCCCAAGTACCCTTCATTCTCAATGATACATATATACCAGTGTACGTAGAGGAATCATGTGTACCTCATAAGTATCATATATGGTCTCCATGAACAATGCTCATGTCGGCAAATATAACTTTCCAATGTTCGTCCATTGGACTCATACCTTTTATGGTTAGCTATCATACCCCACCATTATTTCCCAATTAAAACCATTACCACAAAACCAAACCACATTTATATCTATTATTAACATAAACTATTATTAGTAGTACTGTCATACTAACTATATCTTGCAAGCAATGTCCATAGCCAACTTTTTATGGAATAATGGATTCTCATGTACCCATAGATTATCCTATTTAGTTTCTTTATAGATTGCCATGTACCCCACAAGATTGTTTATTGATATGTTTGCTGTGGGATTCCCTTGTACCCTACTAGGCTTTCAATTAACCATAACCATGAGCACTAAGACCTTACCAATTAACCATTCCAAAACCATTTAAACCATTTATACCATTTAATGTTCCATCACCAAGTTATACCATGCAATAGTTCAATGAAAATCCAACAATTTCACAAAACTATTCTCATAGGCATTTTATCAAACATGTTTGGGGAATAGTGATTTCAAAGCCAAAACCAACTACCAATTAACCATTCCATACAACCAATTGTTAAACCCACCATGGTAATATGAAAAGCATGAGTAAATGACATGGGAAACCATGACCAATCATTTATAACAAAAACCCTAACATATATTTAAAAACCCAAAACTATATAACATTTATGCCCTAAAAACATTTCATAAATTAAGTTTTTTATTTGAACTAACAATGAGGCAGGAGTAAATTGCCTTAGATTAGAAGATGATGGAGACTAATTACCTTAGCGAGCCCCAAAATGATCCTACGGATAAAACCCTAGTCTTCTTTAACCCAAAAGCCTTGAGAGAATTTGAGAGTATTTTAATAGAGTTTCTAAGTGCTTAAGATTAAAATAATAGTGTAAACAATATCCCAAGAGAGTTATGAGCCGTGGGGTCTCAAGGGGTTATAAGGGGAAATGTCTAGATTATCTGCAACTTAAACTGCATTAAATCCTCATAGGTGGATACGACCACCCCTCACGATCCGTACCGTAGGGTACGAGTAGTACCCACCACTCGTATCCTAACCAGAACCTCAACCCTCACACTGACCCATATACGTCTCCCAAGTCCCGCCCGTACCCTATAATACGATGAGTACCCACAAAACATACCAATTTCATAAACAAAAAAATAACCATCCAACATTGGACAAGATACAATTGTCAACATACCACTATAACCCTTAGGTAGGACTAGCAAGCCCCAACCGTACCTTGGACATAAGACAATACAACCAACCAACCAACACTGGTTAGCATACCACAAATACAATACCACCCATACCGTATCATATGATTAGTACCCCTTAGTCGTATGATGTCCAGAAAAGAGAAATCTAGGAAATTTTCTAAGGTTCCAAAACCCATGGTGTTTCAGTCTCCCCCATTATGATCATTCATCCTCGAATAACGGATAAGGTAGTACAAGCACGACTTACACCCCTTATATGCCATTACTCTTCCTTTAACAAACTTAGAAAATAAAGATCCAAGAAAATCAATCTTTTGTATAAAAAATTTTAGAAAACAAAGATGTGATCATGAACACATACCTTCCGCATCAAAATCCAAAGTTGAGAAAAAATGTGGATTCTTGAATTTTATGTCTCTACCACTTCCCACGCAGCTTTTTTCACCTTGTGGTTCTGCCACAGAACCTTAGCCGAGGGCACATTCTTGGTTCATAACTGACAAACCTGCCGATCCAAGATCTCTATCGGGATCTCTTCATAAGACAAAGAATCTGAGATACCCAATTCTTCCAATGGAATAATCGATGAAAGATCACCTATACACTTTCTCAAAATGGAGATATAAAATATCGGATGAATGAAGCTCAAACTAGAGGGTAACTCCGATTCATACGCCATATTACCAACCATCTCAAAAACCATATAATGACAAACATATCATAGACTGAGCTTCCCTTTTTTTCCAAACAGCATGACTACGTGGGAGATACCTTTAGAAGCACCTTATTCCCAACCTTAAACTCCAATCTCTATACCTTACATCCACATAAAACCTTTGGTCACTTTTGGAGGCCTTGCCCGAATCACCTTTACCTTTTCCATAGCCAGATAAACCAAATTCGGACCAAATATATCCGCCTCAACAAACTCAAACTACCCAATAGGATATCTATACCTCATACTACACAATGCCTCAAAAAAAGCCATCCAAATACTAGAATGATAGATATTGTTGTAAGAAAATTCTACAAAAGATAGATGTTGCACCTAATTTCCATCATAATTAATCACAAATGTAAGAAACATATCATTCAATATCTGAATAGTCCTTTATACTTGCCCATCCATATTCCGGTGACAAGTAGTACTCATACTAACCTTAGTCCCCAACCTTCTTTGAAAAGACCGCCAGAAGTGAGATTAAAATAACGTACCACAATTAGAGATGATTGAAATAGGTACCCTCTATAGGTTCACAATCTAATGAAGACACAACCTAGCATAATTCTCATTTGAAAAGTTAGTCCTCATTGGCAAGAACTTACCCAACTTTGTCATCCTATCCATGATGACTCAAACCGAATTACATTTGTTCTGAGACTGAGGAACATTAATACAAAAATACATATTAATCGCCTCCTATTTCCATTCTGGCTATTCAATTTCTTAATAAAAACATTCAAGCATCATGTTCTTAACTTTTTCTTGTTGAGGCACAATGCAGCTGGACAAAACATCAACCATATCCCTTTTCATACCATTCCAATAATACATCTTCTTGAGACCATGATATATTTTTATTGAAACAGGATTCACAACATAGCATTTTCTTTGAATTAGGATGCACAACATAGCACGATTCATGAGCCTTAGCCAATATCATTCGTACAAGCCATTGACGTTAGGAACACATAGCCTTCTTTGGTACCTCAAGGTACCATCACCACTGAAATCAAATACTATTGCCTTTTCACCACCTACATCACCCTTGATCTTCTCCATGATAGGATCCAACATTTGCTTCTCCTTGATCTGTGCACTGAGAAACGATCGAAACACTTTCTGTACCAATACACCACCATCTTTGAAGTCTAAAAAACAAACTCAAAGATTAGACAAGCGGTGAATATCCTTCACAATCCCTACTTCTCATTATCTACTTGAGCTAAACTTCCAACGGATAACCTGCTAAGAGCGTCAACAACAATATTAGCCTAACCTGGATGATATTAAAGGCTCATATCATAGTCCTTGAGAAGCTTAAGCCATCTCCTGTACCTGAGATTAAGATCTTTCTGAGTGAACACATACTATAGACTTTTATGGTCAAAAAAGATGTCCAGGTGTACTCCATACAAATAATGTCGCAAAATTTTGAATGCAAATACCATCGTTAAAAGCACCAAATAATGAGTAGGATAGTTCCTCTCATGAACCTTCAACTTCTTAGAAGCATAGGAAATAACCTTGTCATGCTATATCAAAACATAACCAAGTTCCACCTGTGATGCATCACAATAAACCTCAAACCCCTCATTGCCTTTAAGAAAAGTCAAAACCGGAGTCAAAGTTATCTTATCTTTCAACTTATTAAAACTACCCTCACAAGCATCTAACTAGGAGAATTTACCTTTTTATGAGTCAATTGGATCAATGGGGCAGCTATCATCGAAAATGTTTCCACAAACCTCCAATAATATCTGGCCAAACCCTAGAAGCTCTAAAAATTAGTTTGATTCATGAGTCTAGGACAAACCTTAGTCACCTCAACATTTTCTGAATCCTCCTTAATCCCTCACTAGAAATAATATGACTCTAAATAGTGATAACGTTGAGAATTCACATTTAGAGAAATTTGGCATAACACTACTGATCTTTGTAAGTCTGCAACACCATCTAGAGGTGATTGGAATGATCCACCTCTCTCTTAGAATATACCAAAATGTCATTAATGTACAGAAATTTAAAAAGTTCTAGAAACTAACAAAATACTCTATTTATAAAATTCATGAATGTCGTTGGGGCATTGGTCAACCCAAATTTCATCACCAAGAACTCAAAGTACCTATACCGAGTTACCTTTGAGATATCCACCTCCCTAATATTAAGCTGTTGATAACTCGACCGAAGATCCATCTTAGAAAAGAATTTGGCATCTTGGAACTGATCAAAGAAGTCATCAATCATCGAAAGATAATACTTGTCCTTAACCGTTACCATATTTAACTGCCTGTTATGTATGCACATCCAAAAGAAACTATCCTTCTTATGGACAAATAACATCGGTGCACCCCATGGGGATACATTAGGAAGGATGAAACCCTTATCCAAAAGATCCAAATGTTGCTCCTTGAGTTCCTCATATCAATAAGAACCATTCTATAAGAAGTAATAGATATTAGAAGAGTGTCCATAACCAAATCAATCCCAAACTCAATCTCCCTATTCAAAGGAACACCAGGCAGATCATCCGGAATGACCTCAAGAAACTCATTTACCATTAGAATTGAATGCCAATTAGGACCTTCTGAGTTAGAATATTCAACTCAGACCATATGATAGAGACACCCTTTGTAGATTAATCTTCGAGCTCTAAGATATGAAACAAACCACCCTTTAGGAGCTAGGGAACCACTATTCCATTCAATAACCGATTCACACGGGAACCTAAAGACAACCCTACGGGCTCAAAAATCTAAGGATACATAACATGAGTTTAACTAGTCCATCCTCGGAATAACATTAAAATCCACCATATCTAATTTATTAAAATCCACTAGGGTCTTCGTACTACCAACAAATACCACCCAACCCCAAAAGACTCTTTTAGCAACCATAAAGTCAACTATCGGGGTATAAAAAAAGATTTGAAATAACTTTGGAGTCAAAACAAAAATGCTCAACCACAATCAGGGTCACATAAGAGAGAGAAGACCCCAGACTAAGAAAATAATAAAAATCCCAAGATAATAGTTTCAGTATACCCCTAATATTATCCTGAGATGCCTCAGACTCCCGACGACTAGTAGGAGTATATAATTGATTCCTTCTTGTACCAGCACTAGAATAAGAAATAGATGTAGAAGCAATACCCTTCGGTGTATGAGCATATGAAGAGGCAACCGGGGCCTTATTCTCTCTTGAAGAGACCTTACTATCGGATAATTTTTGAGCATATTGCGTTTCATATATTAGAAACACCTTTCCCTTCTCTCATCATAAAATCCCCAATGCAACCGACCATAGAACTTATAAAGAGAATAAGATAAAGCCAATTGGTCCCTACTATCCCAAGATTGGGTAATCTATGCCCTGAAGTTGTTGCCACTTTGCTGATTCCTATCACCCGACTGCTTTGGGTAGGGAGCACTAGCTATGGAGAACGAACCAGAACCCCTCCCCCCACCACTTTCTCTTTGTCTACTTACCACCATCATTACAACTTTGTTGACCACCCTATTAGGAGAACAACAACTTTTTTCCCTGCCTTTCTCCTATCTCAACCTATTTTTTTTATCTTCCACTTATTGTATATGAACAACCAACATTAAAATATCCATATCCTTGATCAGGAATGCAGTCTTACTTTCATGGATCAAATTCTATGACAATCCTGAAGCAAATTTTATCATACTGGCCCTTATATCAGACACTAATTCCAGAGCATACCTGGATAACTAGTGAAATTTCAAGGCATACTCTTTGACCTACATCTTCCCTTATTTTAGCTTAACAAATTCCTCTACCTTTATTTTCATCAACTTCTGAGGAAATAAATGGTCCAAAAAAGCTTTGGAGAAAGTCTCACACAATGATGAATTTTTAACATAATCACCTCTCACCTGATCATATTCCTTATACCATTGGTATGTTATATCCCTTAGCTAATAAGCAGAAAAATTCACCACTTCTACATTCTTGGCCTGTAATACCCTAAAGATCTTTTCTATCTCATCTAGAAAACGCTAAGAATCCTCCTCCACATTAATACCAGTAAAAGTGGGAGGATTTAACCTCATAAATTGGCCAACCCTTATGTCCTAAAAAGTTGAAATTCCAGATACACCACACTCGGCCTATGAAGCTACAAACTAAGAAATCATATGAATCGACTAACGAAACACCACATTTATTATGTTAGCATAAGTAGGACTAGAAGGATCCAGTAGAACTCCAAACGTATCAGGAATTAGACTCCTAGACCGAGTATGGATCCCTTAAGTAGAGCGTCTCCCATCAATATCATCCTCACTTAGGAAGAAGAGTTTTCATGAGTTTTAGATGGTGGAGGCATAATCTAAAAGATAAGAAAATAGAAATTAGAAGAATACAAGACCTTAAACTCTAAGCTTGAAATGGTATTACCAAGAAAGAGAAAAAATTTCTAAATGCTTTGCATCCAGTCCATTATAAGTACGGCACGCTACACACCCCTATAAGAGACTTTACTATACATCGCTTTGTGGACTTCCTAATTGAACCATGAGCCTAAGTGTATGATACCAACATAACACAACTCCACCCAGGGCCTTGTCTTAATGGGCATCCCAACTCAAACCATGACTAGAGACCACCCCCATTACGAAACCCAACCTCCAACTGCGTACCCTGAGTGTACTTAATTTTGAGCGTATAACAAGACAAAATAATTGTCCGATTCTAGACTTTGGATAGGTCTATGATCATGAATGACCTAAATGAGTCCAACCGTCAGAACCAAACTGAACTATACAATAAATAAAAGCCAAAAAAAAAAATATGTTCCTATTCATAGTATAACATAAAAGGATGGAACAATCATATATCAAGTGCAATGACTAAGGATGACACTCTATCAACACCGCCTTACAAACCAGAGTAGTTACACAAAACCTCCAACCATAGCAGAAACCAATATCCATGAAATAACCTAAATATGTAAAAGCATCCATGATATAAAATGGATCCTAACGGAATATGAAAGCTTACCACTTAAACCAGAGAGTTGATCTTGAATCCAAACACTAAGAAAGAGAAGTAGAATGGTTTGTTCCTGTATCACGTGCGGATAAAGTTTCCCGATGATGGGTTAGTGAGTAAATGCTAGCAAGAAACTCAAGATAAGGATAAAATAGTTCCAATTATTAAAAACATATAAACAGACCATATGCATTCACAACTATAAATATATATATATATAATCATACCGGGAAATGGAATTATGTTTGGTATGCATTTAAAACCATTATCCTGGGTATGTGTAGCTTAACTATCCTAGAAACACCCACGGGCTATATGCGTCTAGTGTAATCCCCTGGTCTAGGCTAGATATGTTTATCTAGATGAATTAGAGGTACCATAAGAGTAGGGGATTCCCTAGTACCATTTACTCTCCATGATACATATGTACCAGTGTATTTAAAGGATTCCCGTGTATCTCATAAGTATTATATATGGTCTCCATGACCAATCCTCATGTCAGTAAATATGAGCTTCCAGTGTTTATCATTTGGACTCATACCTTCCACGATTAGCTATCACACCCCGCCATTATTTCCCAATTAAAACCATTATCATATAAGCAAACCACCAATCCATGTATTATTAACCTAGGCTATTATTAGTGGCATCGTCATACCGACTATAACTTGCAAGAAATTTCCTTAGCCAACCTTTTCTGGAATAAAGGATTCCTATGTGCCCATAGATTATCTTATTTGTTGCTTGGGGGATTCCAATATACCCCAAAAGATTATTTATTGATATGTTTGCCTGGGGGATTCCCTTGTAACCCACTAGACTTTCAATTAATGATAACCATGACCACCAAGACCTTACAAATTAACCATTTCAAAACTATATAAACTATTTGAAACATTTCATGTTCTATGATAAAGTTATACCACACAATAGTTCAATGAATAGCCAACAATTTAACCAAAAGCATTCTCATAGGTATTTTATCCTACATATTGGGGACGTAGTGTTTCCAAAGCCAAAACCAATTACTAATTAACCATTCCCAAGCCAAAAATTGTTCAAACCGCCTTAATAACGTTAAAACCATCCGTAAATGACATGGGTGACCATAACTAACCATTTATAACCAAAACCCCAACATATATTTGAAAACCCAAAACCATAAAATATTTATGCCATGAAAACAATTCATAAATTAAATATTTTGTTGGATATAACAATGAGGAAAGAGTAAATTGGCTTAGATTAGAAGATGATGGAGAGAAATCGCCTTAGCTGGCTCAAAATTAATCCTACAAATTAAACCCTATCCTTCCTTAACCCAAAAATCCTTTAAACAATTTGAGAGTGTTTTAAGAGAGTTTCTAAGTGCTTAAGATTTGAATAATAGGGTAAATAATTTTCCAAGAGAATTAGGATTTGAGTGGACCCAAAGGGTTATAAGGGGAAATTTCTAGATTACCCCCAACTTAAACTGCTTTAAATCTCCATTAGTGGAAACAACTTCCCCACACGATCCCTACCTTAGGGTATGAGTTGTACCTACCACTTGTATCCCAAAAAGAACTAAAACCCTATATTGACCCACATATGACTCCCAAGTCCCTCCTATACCCAATCATATGATCGGTACCCATAAATTGTACCTCTTTTAGAAACAAAAAATCAACCATAAAACTCTGGACAAGATATGATTAGCAATTTATTACTCATACCCCAAGGTACCACTTGTATGCCTGAACCGTACTTTGGACAAAAACCAATCCAATCTAACAACCAACACTGGTTAGTATACGGTAAAGACCATATAAACCATAATGCATCATACGACTAGTACCCCCTAGTCTTATGAAGTCCAGAAACCATAAATCCAGGAAATTTTCTATGGTTCCAAAAGTCAGGGTGTTTCACAACCCTAATTCATAAGCAACATTCCAGACTCTTCTAAAAATTTGATATGGATGAATGCAACAGTGACTGATCTTCCCCCTCTTCCCAAACCTCATCACTTCCTTTAAAGGAGAAACTTTCAAAACACCCATTCACCTACATCAAACTTCAAATCCCTTCGCCTCACATCCGCTTAAGACTTTTGGCTACTTTGGGTAGTTTTGAATCTATCTCTAATTACCTTCACCTTCTCAATGGCCTAATGAACTAAGTCAGGATGAAACAACCTAGCCTCACTAATATCAAACTACTTAATAGGAGACCTAAATCTCCTACCATGAAGATCCTTAAAAAGTGCCATTTGAATACTCGAATGATAACTATTATTATACAAAAACATAATCCCAGCTACCTCTAACATCAAACACATAAGCCCTTAGTATATCGTTTAAAGTTTAAATAGTCCAATCTACTTGTCCATCCGTTTGAGTGTGGAAAGCGAAGCTAAGGTTCACCTTAGTTCCTAAAACTTTTTGGACTAAATGGCAAAAGTTAAAAGAGAATTGAGTACCTCAATCTGAAATTATGGAAATCGACTCTTTATGTAACCTAACTATCTCCTCAATCAATAACTAAGCATAATTCTCTCTAGAGTAGTTAGTCCTCATAGGTAAGAAGTGAACAGACTTAGTCATCCTATTTACAATAAATTAAATCAAATCTTACTGATAATAAGATCGTGAAAGAACCATAACAAAATCTATATTAATAGTCTCTAACTTTCACAAAGGCATCTTTATCTCTTCAAACATGCCACCAGGCCTTAAGTATTCTACTTTCTCTTGCTAAGACACCATACACTTAGCCATGAAATTTGCTAAATTCTTTTACATATTGTTGCACCAATAAATCTCCCTCAAGTCATATTATATCTTAGTCATACCCAAATGAACTTTATACCTTGACTCATGATCCTTAGCCAAGATCATCTCCTGTAGACCATCAATATTAGGAACACACAACCTTCCTTGGTACCTCAAGATACCATTACCACCAATCTCAAAGGCCATAAACTTTTCCTATCCCATAACATCCTTAATCTGCATATGAATGGGATCTAAAGACTGTTTCTCCTTTACCTCTACACTAAGAGATGATTTAACCACTTATTGAACAATTATACCTCCATCCTCAAAGTCTAAAAGGCAAACTCCCAGATTATTCAACGGGTGAATATCCTTCACCAATACCCTCTTTTACTCATAAACATGATATAAGGTCCCCATGGATAACTTTAAAAAAGCATCAACAATAATATTAGCTTTACCTGGATGGTAGTGAATACTTATATCATAGTCTTCAAGTAATTTGAGCCACCTTCTTCGCCTGAGATTAAACCTATTATGAGTGAACACATACTGCAAGATCTTATGGTCTAAATAAATGTCCATATGCAACCCATACAAATAATGACGCTAGATCTTCAGAGCAAAAACCACTGCCACTAACTCTATATCATGAATAAGACAATTCTTTTCATGAACCTTAAGTTGCCTAGAAGCATAGGACAAAACCTTATTATGTTGTATCAAGACATAACGTAGTCCTATGCAGGATGCATCATAATACACCATAAATCCATCAGTACCCTCGGGTAGGATCAGGACTAGCACAAAAGTCAACTTATTCTTCAACTTTACAAAGTTACCCTCATAAGCATCAGACCATAAGAACTTAAAATTTTTCTGAGTCAACTTCATCAATGGAGCGATAATAGACAAAAAACTATCCATAAACCACTTATATTAACTAGCTAAGGCCAAAAAGCTCCTAATGTCCGTTGGATTCATGGGTCAAGGCCACTTTTTAACTGCCTCACCTTTCTATAGAAACACCTTGATCCCCTCACTTAAAATAACATACCTAAGGAAAGTCACACCATTTAGCAAAAACTCATACTTAGAAAATTTATCATACAACTTCTGATCCTTTAGAGTTTGTAACACAATTTAGAGATAATTGGCATGATCCTCCTTATTCTTAGAATACTCCAAAATATCATTAATAAACATAATTATAAACTTTTCCAAAAACTAGCAAAACACTTGGTTCACAAGATCTATAAATGCAGCTAGAGCATTAGTCAATCCAAATGACATAACAAGGATTTCATAATAATTATATCAAATTTAGAAATTAATCTTTGGAATATCACCCTCATTAATTTTCAACTGATGATAACCTAAACAAAGATCAGTCTTAGAAATTAATTTAGCACCCTGAAACTGCTCAAAAAGATCATTAATCCTAAAAAGACTGTCCTTATTCTTTATGTAACCTTATTCAACTAATGATAATTAATACACATAAGAAGAGACCAAACTTTATTATGCATAAAAAGAATAGGAGCACCCTATGCAAAAATACTAGAATGTATTAAAACATTATCTTACAGATCATTTAACTGCACCATTAGCTCCTTAAATTTAGCCGAGGCCGTTCTATAAAGATGGAATAGAAATAGGATGAGTATCCAATAGAAGATCTACCCGAATGTCTATTTCTCTATTGGGAGAAATTCCAGGGAGATCCTTAGGAAACACTCCAGGAAATTCATTGACAATAAGGATAGATTGCAAAGAGGGACCATCATATCTAAAATCCTTAACCCAAATTATGCAATATAAGTAACCCTTAGAGATCAATAGTTAGGCTCTAAAATAATAAATGAACCTCCCATTAGGTACTAAGGTACTTTCCTCCCATTAAATTACTGGTTCATTAGGAAATTGGAAATTGAACTTTTAGGTCCTATAATCCAATGAAGCATAGAACAAATGAAGTCAATATATCCCTAAGATTACATTAAAATCTACCATATCAAACTCTACCAAATCCACTAAAATCTCCCTATAAAATATATACCCCAGACAGAACCTATAGATCCTTCTAGAAACTATCGAATCAACCACCAAAGTAAACATAAAAAAGGGGTCGAAAATAGTTTAAGGACTAGAATCAAAGTTCACAGCCATATAAGGGGTCACATAAGAGAGGTAGATCCCAAATGAAGTAAACAATACACATATAGATAGAAGTGTTGTAATGTACCAATAAAAATATTAGTATATACCTCAGATTCCTAAGGGGTAGCAAAGGGCATAAAGATAATTCCATCCGGTGCCGATATAAGAAGTAGCACCCTTTGGTGCAAAAGCTAATGATGTGGCAATCGTAATGATGTGCTATATAAATTTAACACTTTTGATGCTTAAAACTATGAAAATATGTAAGTTTCAAAGGTGGTTTTGTTTTATATGATGTGTTTTGGATATGTGTTGAAGGAAACTAAAGTATGGATGCTAAATTCATGAAAAAAAGGAAAAGGGTGTTTTTTGCTACTTATGTGATCAATAATGGGTGTTAGTAACACTCTTTAAATGGTTCGTGATGAATACATATGTGGGAATTGAAGAATAGCTGAAAAATAACTTTTGATACTTGCGAAGTCAATATACAGACCGCATCTAGCACATGTAGATAACATGTGGGGAAAGCATATGTTAGAAGTCAAAAATCCCAAGAGTAGACCTGCAAGAGGTTTTTGTCTGGGTATATGCGGTCACCACATCTGCCCAGCCTCAGGCCTCATGTACCATATACGCCCAAGGCCTAGATAAATCTAGAGACCAATATAGCCACCAACCCCTTTTTCTCTTATTTTGTTTGGACATTGGTTTTAGGGATTCTTCATGTACAATAATTACTTATTATGTGTTTTTCAATCCAAGGGAAACACTCTTGATACTCACAAACATATTTTGATATTAAGATTTTATTTTGGACTTGGAATTCTCTTGTATTGATTTTTGTTGATTAATTCAGCTATGCTTTTGGGTTTTTACTTGTGATTATTGTGATTTAATATCATGATTTAAATCATGAATTTTTTGCTCACATGACAAGCATGAGCATCTAAAATCCCTTTGCTAGGTTGTGGAAACCCAATAGATTGATGAAGAAGTGGAAGTGTTATTGTTATTCTTAATCGATACCTATGCATTCATTGTATTATCTTCACTTTACTAGTAATATTAGTGGTTTCAAATAGTTGGATCCTACCTAGATTATTGGTACGTACTCTAAAAAAAGGTAGTGACTAGGAAAAGATAATGGCAATAATAATATGTAGTTTTAACTGTCAATCTATAATAATAGGTTTTATCAATGTAAGTTGGTTAGATTTTATCTAATAATTGGAGACTCAAAACGTAATACTTAACTAGGATAAAGATTAGGGTTTGCAAGGCAACATACTAAGACTAAAATGGTAAAGGGTAAAATCCTTCTGCTCGTCCAAAATACTACAGAAGGTACATAACTTATCATTTCTCTATGCAAGCTATCGGGTTTGTTACAAAAAGAATGATAATCCTACGATATTGAGTAGACAGGAGAAACACAATCTTAGTTTTCACCTACCACTAATTACAATCGAAGTTAATATTACCACTTATTTGCTATTGGTATTCAAAACCCCCCTTTAGTTTACTAGTTCTTCCCATTGATTACAACAGTTAGAGCCATGATTGTATGTATTACCTTGGGACTCAACCCTACTCTTTGTTGAGTTACTATACTTGGCAGCGATCGTATCATCTTCAAAGTGGAGATGTAGCTTGGGCAATACCAAATTTAAGTGCCGTTGCTGTGGATATGGTGTTAAGTTATGAATTATGGTTTTTGTAGTTTTTGGTTTTTTTATATTGTTTTTTGTATTAGTTAGGCGAGGTTGGGTGTATTTATTCACTCTATTATTGCTATTCTAGCTTGTTTAGTCTTGTTTTTAGGATAATTCATGTTCTTTAAGTATTGATGATGATATAGATAAGAATTTAAGTGGTCAAGTAGGTTTTTACAATGTTTAAATGTGTTTTCAAAATAATTTGGACTTAAATGGATCAATTAGAGTTTAAGCGAGAAAACTAGTTTTACTAGCTTGAGCTAGGTGTCGTTCTAGTCACTTATTTTGGATTCTAATGTGTCAAATGAGTTCCTAAAGGTTTTGTTGTGTAATTATTTATTTAAAACTTTTTTATAATGTGCAAAGTGTAAATTGAGTCAATTCAAGAGCCAAAATAATACGTCAAAGATTAAGCTAGTAAGCCATGTCTTATCTCGTGTTTTTTATTCGTCGTTGTGAATGTTATGTTCTTTTGAGATCTAACCTATGGTTTTTGATGATTTAAGATTCTTTTGGAGTTGATAATTGTGATGTATATATTGAACATTCTAGAAATTAAAGGGGAAAAACACCTAAAGTTTGGAAGGGAAGGAAAAGTAACATCACAAGTAATTAGACAAAGAAATAGATGTTGAACACATAGA
Source organism: Capsicum annuum (assembly GCF_002878395.1). Lineage (NCBI taxonomy): Eukaryota > Viridiplantae > Streptophyta > Magnoliopsida > Solanales > Solanaceae > Capsicum > Capsicum annuum. The sequence goes on along the minus strand of NC_061113.1, from coordinate 67,955,677 downwards.
AAATATTTTTAAGGAAACTTCCAGTAGATGCAGGCAATTAGCATATGATGCATGCTCCATAGTGTTCTGTTTTACTTTGGGGAAATTTGTGAGATTCAACTTCCTGTGAGGGCATGCAATATGCTTATGCAACACCCTTTATTTTGGTGGAAAAAGGCTCGCGATGCATGCTCTATAGCGGTGATCCAATGTCCGCGTAGCATGACTCATTTTGGTGGTGTTGATCCATCTTCGACTGATTCTTTTATCTGCTTAAAATCACTTGAAATCTCCTTTCCTTGAAGGCTTATGATTGGTTTACTATATATATACATACGAGAAACACTTTATTGGGACATCTTGTTACATCTTGGACTAATTGGGAGATACTGCACTTCGTCTATTAGGTTTTATTTTCTATTAATTTATTTATCCATTAGATTATATCATAAATTCATCTTGGATCATTATTATGAATTTTAGTTGCTAAAAGCTCCCTTTCCAGGGTTAAATACAAGAACATGACTACTATCATTTTGGAAACTATTTTATTTTTAGTTTTGCTTTTTGATTACTTTGGTGTTTTATGCTTGGTCTTGGTTTTGTATTTGTAGAAAACATGTTTTCAATTTAGTAAGATGGCAATGGATAAGGAATTGGTTGAATCAAGCCTTGAACTTGAGCAATTCTCTATTAATGATGGAGAGAAGCAATCCCAATCCCAAGTATTCTACAAATCAAATAAGATTAAGCTAATCCTGTTTTTATGACAAATGAACAAGAAGCCTGAAGGACAGTTAGAGAAATTACGATCCCAATTCTAAAAAATGTGACCTTTCATTTTCAGAAACTAGCTGCTAGAGGGAGGCTTTAGCTAAAGAACAATATGGTGCCGCTGTTGATTAGCAGTGGATAGTTTATAGTTCTTGCACATGAAGATCCATAGGTGAATTTGCAGAATTTTATTGAGCTCACTAACACATTCATTTTGACAGATATGAATGTTGATTAAGTGAGGTTGACACTCTTCCCCTATTCACTTATTCGAGAAGCTAAAGGGTGGTTGAAATTTGAGACAACAAATTCAATCATATCATGGTATGCTTAGCCTGAAAGTTCCTCATCAGATTCTTTCTGTTTGGAAAGACTGCAAGAATTCATAGTGAGATTGTGAGCTTCAAGCAGAGGCCAGACGAGAACTTCTATCATGCTTGGGAGTGGTTCAAGGAACTTATTCGAGATCATCCACATCTTCAATAGTCCAATGAGGTACTTGCTTATACTTTTGTAGAAGCACTTGATATCAACACAAAAATTTTGCTAGATTCAGCTGCAGGTGGTCAAGTATTAGAGTTGACTTATGATGAGAACCTTATTAAACCACATAGCACAAGGAAATCAGAATGGTAAGGTTACTCTAGGAGTACCACAAAGAAAGTTGTGGGTATATAGGAGGTGGACTAATACATCGCTTTATCAACTCAGGTTGCTGCATTGCAAAAATTGATTAACTCTCAGTTAGCATCATTAAATTGAGAACTACAAAGCCTGCAATAATAGTTAATGTAATCTAGTAGATCAGTGATTAGTGTGAGGTTTGTGGCAACAATGGTCATTCTGTGGCCATGTGCTGCAAATCCGGAGTTAGTGACATTTGTGACCAATGTTTAGAGGAAAAATTAGGGTAATGACTACAATTAAAAGTGGAAAATTCAGCCACTAAATACCTTATGGAATAACCAGCAGCAATTTTAGCAACCACAGGCACAAGGTAATTAGGCCAAAGTAATATGGAAGAGATGCTGAAAACACTTATAGTCGGTCAAGCAAAGTTGGCGGTAGATATGTTAAGTCACTAAGCATAGATAAAATTAAAAATCCAACAAACAGCCACAAAAAGCTTGGAATTGCATAGAGGTCAGCTTAAGACGGCACAAAATACTAGTACTCAAGGTGTGATTCCAAGTGATACTGAACCTCCAAAACAATTAATGGCAATCACTTTGAGGAGTGGTAAAGAGGTTAATTAATAACCTCCCATGGAAACTAAGAAGGTAGATGTAGAGAAAGCTCCTAAATAGGTAAATGACCAAGTTGCTAAAAAATTAAGGAAGTCGGAGTATTCAAAAAAAAATTTGCTGAAAAAGTGAAGAAGATCCCACAACTACCTTTCCCGCAGAAGCATATAAAGGCAAAGGAGGATGCATGCTTCAAGAAATTCTTTGGCATATCCAGAGAGCTACATATTAACTTACCTCTTTTATATATTTTGTAGGGAATTCATAAGTATGCTATGTACTTGAGAGATGTGGTTGCTCACAAAGTTAAGTTGCAGGATGTGGAGGCGGTAGTACTCGCTGAGGAGTGTCGCCTTATGGTGACTCAAAAAATGCCCAAAAAGCTTAAAGACCTTGGGAATTTCACTCTCCTTATTCTAATAGGCAACACTGAGGTAGTTATGTACCTTAGTGATTTAGGGGAAAGTATCAACTTGATGTCCCAATTTTTGTTCAACACATTAGGCTTTAGAAAGCCTAGACCAATCTCTATGCTATTGCAGTTGGCAACCGTGACCATAGCCCATCCTTAAGGAGTTTTAGAGGATGTTCTCATAAAAGTTGGTTAATTTATTATTCCTGCTGACTTCATTTTTCTAGATTTTTATGTAGATAAACATGTACCATTCATCTTGAGATTTACAATTGTAGCAATAGAAAGATCTTTAATTATTGTGAGAGAGGGCATGCTTAAAAAGAGGTTGTAAGATAAAAAGGTAGTTTTTAAAGTTTACAAACTGTTTAACACACTATCCCACTATAAAAACTTATATATGATTACTGTGGTTGAAAGGCATAAGTGTGGGGTGGTGGAGTTTATTCTAAAAAAGGCCTCTTTAGACACCCTCATTGATCACTCGAAGCCACAATCACCTAAACCTGACATTATGCAAATTGATGAGCCTTAAAAGGATATAGTTGAAAAAGATGTTGACCTTGAGAGTTCACATCAGGGTCAGAAATGAATAAGAAGATGGACTCTAAGTGTGAGGAAAATGATCACAGTACATGGTTAAGTTGAGTTGGGTCGTGCCACGACAGTAAATCATGCACTGCTTGGGGGATAAACCAAGTTAAGATATGGTTTATTTTCATTATTTTTAGTTTTTACTTCACATAGTTATTGCTTTTGTTGAGTTGCAAGTTGATGGGAAATCTAAGTACAATAAATCTAAGTTAAGGGTCATGGTGAAGACTATGTGTGTGGTCCCAGAAACCTCTTAATGTGTAAAAATTCTACTAGCTAGGCCTAGAGGCCTCATGGAGTATTTCTATCTCTTATTTTAAAGTATATATAAGGGACAAAGAAGATTTTTAAGTGTAGGATGAGGGAATTCTCAATTTTAGAGTAATTTAAAATTTTTTAGTTTAGGAATAAGTGGGATATTCTTTTTGGTGCTATATTTAATTGAATGATTCAAGTGTTGATTTTTTGAATGATTACTTTTAAGATGCCTAGGATTATGATTATGACTCTTGTAGTGTTGGATTAAAGTTTAATTCATGATATTGTTTTGTTGAGAGTCTATGATTATCCTGCTTGAAGTAGAGCATATGCTATATGTATGTGAAGAATTGTGCATTCCTTGTTTCATGTGATTTGTAGAACTTACCTGGCGTGTGTGCAAAGCAAAATAAAGAGTCTACGTTTGGGATATAATATAGTCATTTCTTTAATCGCCTTATTTTATACCTTTTTTTTGAACTAGCTTTGTGCATAATCCTAGTAAGCCCAGTTAAGCCTTTAGCTTTTTCATTGGCAACCTCATATGTAGCTTAATAACTTCTTTGATGAACCTTAGTTTGATCTGAAGCTCCTAAAGCACTTTAGTATAAATTTATTGAGTTAAGGAGTGTGAAATTGAAGAAGAAAAAGTTTAATTTGAACCCCTAAAGTGATAGTTATTGGTGTTCAAAAGAATTTTTATGTGTTGTGGTGGGCAGTAGAGTAATTAAAAGAATAAAAATTTATTCAAAATGAATAAGTTGTGCATAAAATACCCCACTATAGTGTTGATAATGAGCTTAATAATATATGGTGAAAAAATGAATGGGGTAGACAAAAGTGGTGTGATTGGGTTGTTAGAGTTGAATTGAATGTATAAAGTGATATGTTAAAGAGCATAGTGAAGATAGTCACTATTTAGCCAAAATAGTTCCTACCCATCTCTTAGCCTACATTACAACCCTTTAAAACCTATTTTATCCCTAAGCTTAGTATTCTGATATTAGTGGAGCACTACACTAAAGGCAAGCCTATGGTTCATTATGTGTAACTTGTGAATTCCTCGTGAGAGTGAGCGTAACTTTATTCTTGTACCCATTCTGTTATAAATTGCATTTATATGATTGATTATGAATAACTCTTTTATTATAAGAGTACATTTTTTATGATAATGGGTTATTTGTATGATGTCTCTTATTGATCAGTGAGCATGAGTTTGCCAATTAGGTGAGTCAATTCTCGAGGCTAGGTTTCAAGGTAAGGTTCTTGAACATTCAATTTTGTATGTAACATTCTTAGTGTAGAAACTTAAACTCTATGTAGTCAATGTAGTACTATCTTGAGTGTTTTGCATGTAGTAGAAGGGTAGAGTTTCCTCCTCTTATGATGCTTAAAGTTAAGATTTGTTCAAGGAAGAGCAAGGCTTTACGTGTGGGGTGGTAATGTTTGGTGTATTTGTGCACTCTAGTGTTGCTATTATAGCTTGTTTAGACTTGTTTTATAGACAATTCATATTATTTAGGTATTGATGATGATATATATAAGCATTTAAGTGGTCAAGTAGGTGTTTACAATGATTAAAAGTTTTTTCAAACAAGTTTGGACTTAAGTCAATCAATTAGAGTTTAGGCGAGAAAACTAGTTTTACTTGGTTGAGCTAGGTGTTGTTCTAGTCTCTCTTGTTTGATTCTAGTATGTCAAATAAGTTCCTGGTTGATTCATTGTGTAATTATGTGTGAAACAACTTTTTTGTAATCTTCCAAGTGTAATTGAGTAAAGTCAAGAGCTAAAATAATAGGTCAAAGATTAAGCAAGCAAACCTAGTCTTAGCCCGTGTTTCTTACTCGTCGTTGTTAATGTTATGTTGTTTTGAGATCTAACCCATGGTTTTTAATGATGTAAGATACTTGTGAAGTTAATAATGGTGATGTATGGATGTTGAATAAGCTGGAAATTAAAGGGAAAACAGCACAAAAAGTTTGGAAGAGAAGTCAAAGTAACGTCATAAGTCATGAGAAAAAAATATGGACATTGAAAACTTACAAAATATTTTTAAGGAAAATTCCAATAGCTGCAGGCGATTAGCATGTGATGCATGCTCGATAGCATGCTTCTATGCCTTGGTTAAATTTGTTATAAGCAACTTCCAATGAAGGCGTGGGATATGCCCGCGCAACACCCTCTATTTTGGTGAAAAAAGGCCCGCACCGCATACTCTATAGCCGTGCTCCAATGCCTACATAGCATGCCTCATTTTGGTGGTGTAGAGACATCTTCACCTGCTTCATTTTTGTGCTTAAAAGAATGTAACATATCCTACTCCTTTAAGGCTTATGATTTGATTACTATATGTATACACATGAGAAACACTTTATGGCGGACATCTTGTTATGTCTTGGACTGATTGGGAGCTGCTGCACTTCATCTATTAGGTTTAATTTTCTATGTATTTAGTTATCTATTAGATTTTATCATGTTTTCATCTTGGATCACGATTATAAATATCAGTGGCTAAAAACTCTTGGTTAAAGCTAAGAACATGACTACTATTATTTTGGAGTAATTTTGTTGGATTTGCTTATCATATTTGGTTGCTTATTTGTTCTTATTTTCATTATTTTAAGAATTTATCACCCTTAGAATACATATATTATCGATCTTACAATCTCGGGAGAGGCAATAGGGTGATAGAACGTAGGGATAAACAATGTAGGGTTCTTATTCTTTTATTAAATAGTGAATTTAAATAAGCATCTAGGACAGGGATGTACCTATAAGACTTACTTGCTTCAAACGTACGATGATAACTTTATGACCCTAATTAGATTATTACATCCCCGCTCAAAGATGTAGTTTAATGTCAAAATTATGTAAATGATTAGAGGTAGGGAGACAATGATCATGAAATTCACCCTACGAATCAACAAGAAAGATAAGAGACTTAATGAATGAGGTTTAATAATGTAGTATGATTGTTCAAAGTGCTTTAACACTTGGCTTTCTCCTATTGATTGTCTCAAGACCTTTATTTTATGCGTTTTTACTATACCTTAGTTTACATTATTCAAAAATCTATTTTTGTTATGCTTCCATCTATTAATCTAAATAATAAATTAGAATTGACTAGTCTATAAAACAAGTCCATGTGGGATTGATATTTGGCTTTCTTGAAGGCCACTATATTACTTGGTAGACCATGTACACTTACGTGTTCACATGGGCCCTATCATTGGGTATATGCTAGTGTTTGCCAAAATGATTGAGTAGAGGCAATCCCTTACTCCCACTGAGTCCAAATCTAGATAAGATCCTACAAACACCTAGTAGGATGATGGAATAGAAAAGAAATAATGTTCCTGAAGGGGTTTGTAATGATGTGCCTCCCCCTCTTCTCGAAGGAGTTAAAATGCCCCAAGATTTGTCCCTTGAAATTTCCTCAAGACTTGAGCTCACTGTCTTGTTATGACTCATCATATCAGTAGTACAGTGTGGTTATAGGTCTAGGGACCCAAGTCATAATCAAATCTGTGTGTTACTGGCCAAGTTCTTACTTAGTTATGAGGGACTCCTCACGAGTTGTATGATCATGTGTCAATGGGTTAGGGTCCAGTGATATATTGTCCAGCATCAAAGTCCTTGGTGATCTGTGATGGTCATAACTAGACCATACAAGTGATATTATCTAGTGACGAGTGAGATTAGGAAGTAGTAAGTTGGATAGTGTGTGGTATCCAATTCTCGTTTTTGGTGATGACTCAACGGTAAGATTCGTATGTTATGGTAACGAGTTCATGTCTTGACCATAGAAAGGATTTTACAACTTTAAGTTGGGGGTACTTTGGACATTTTTCACTTAATTTCCTTAAGACCCCACATCTCATACCACTTTTTGGTCATCCATTCTACACTTTAGAAGATCAAAACACTCTCCAAACTCTCAAAAACCTCTAGAAAAATTAGGCAAGGTTTTCTTCAAGTGATCATCTAAGGGCTTAAATATCAAAATTCTCTCTATGAATCTTTGTAACTAAGGAAAGGAAATCTTCCCCTATTGCCAGTTTACTAAAATCATATGTTTTGATCATTATTCATGAGTCATTAATGGTGGTTTTGAATACGTTGATCAAGTGTTTAAATGTATAATGTTGAGTATTATTTTCTTATTTACATAAGTTTTGATAATTGTATTGCACATGTGGACACATGGGAATTATTGTTTAATAAATATGTCATGTTTAACCCTAAATTTGTTGGTTTTTTGCTTTGATAATGGTATGCCCTCAACCTATTTGTGAAATTGTAAATGAGAATGATCTTTTCACATGATTTAATTATCTTTTGAACTAAGTAATTTGCCTTAGAATGTTGATGATGGTTAAATGCTTTTTTAAAGTCCTTGTTATCCATGGATTGATTTGAAACTCTAAAATGGGCTCCAGTCCAAAAAATGCTTAATTAAATTCATGTCTTTGTGTAGACAGAGGGTTTGAGTCCTAAGTAAGTTAATAATGGTTATGGTATATTGTATGCTTGCAAGTGGGGTTGGTATGAAAATACCAACAGAATGCCTTTGGTAAGTAATTGGATTAATGGTTGTGAATATGGAATGAGTATTTTAATTAGATTTTAAAGTGGGTTGTGTAGCCAGGTCGTGAAAGGGAAGTCCAAAGGATTAAAACTGGAAACTTCGCTAGTTGGTGCGGGTGTCTATATGACTTGGAGGTTTGATTCCCCCGAATAAATATATGAATGGGAGGTTCGAGTTACCACATTATATATATTGGTGATAATGTCACCTTGACTAGACTGGGAGGTTTGATTCCCCCATAAAGTCTTATACAGAAATAGATACTCTCTGGTTTATGTGGCTACACGCACTGGGACACTTCTAGCTAGGGGAGACCTAGATCGATAGAGCCCATTGGGACCTTATTTTATGACAGTTATGCTACCTAAGCCAGGTTAAGGATTTCAAAGTTCATGCTAAGCCTTATTCCTTACCCTAGCCTATGATATTATATATTTATATATATTTTACAAGATATTATACATTAAATGATGTATTGGTTTTGGAACTATTATCATGGAATTATTTTATTCCTCTATCCCGAGGTTACATGCTAGGGCTACGACTACTAACCGTCTTTGGATGTTGTATGCCCATATGATGTAGGTACCAGAACCTTTTCTACTTTTCCAATGCAATGATCAGGTGCTCGATTTAGCTTGTGAGTAATATTAAAGTGGTGATCTTTCATACTTTTGAAGTCTTTATCTCATGGTCCTTATTTTATATGTATTAGGCATGGTTTAGACTTTATTTTTGTTACTGTTGGGGAATGTCCTAACATTTAATTAATTTTACCTTTATGGAGGATTTGTTGGATTACTGTGGACTTAGGTGGCTTTGTTGACTATTTTGGTGATGAACATATGGTCGATTATCGATGGTTGGTATAAACATATCATGAACTATCTTTAGTTTTGTTACGTGCTATCTTGTTATATGTTCAAAATTCATCTGAGAATTGAGGGTGTTATATTTGTTCAATTAGGTAAAGAAGGTGGTATCTAGTCCACATGGGACTTGAGATACCCACCACAGCCAGGACCTAGTTCGAGTCGTGACAAAGGTGGTATCAGATCCTAGGTTAATGGTCAATTAGGTTTCCATATAAATATGTAAATTGGTTCCTTTTTATGGGTGTGCAGCATGCCACACTTATACGAGAAAGGATACGAGACATTTAGAAATATTTCCCTATTTAGAAATATTTCCCTTCTCATTTTTATTTTTAAAGTTGTTGAGTCTAAGGTCTTGAATTTCTATTATTCTCATTTTCTATTTTTTATAGATCATGCCTCCTAGATAATCAAAATCTTATGAAAACGACACTGTTTCACTTAACAATTTATTGAGGAGATGGAGAGGATCCTCTAGATTTTGTATGATTTTGATATTGATGGTGTGGAGTTTGCTGCCTATTAATTGAAGGATGTGGAAAATTAATAGTATGAGGAGTGGGAATAGTCTAGGGGAGATGATATTGGCTCTGCACTATGGGATGTTTTCTCTAGTACCTTTTTGGATTGGTTCTTTTCTCAGAAGCTAAGGAAGGCAAAAACGGAAGAGTTTGTTAATATTAAGCAAGGTAGGATGACAGTCAAGTAGTATGCTTTTAAATCCCATCAGTTTTCTAGGTATGCTCCTAAGTTAGTGTCTAGCATAAGAGCTAGAATGTGCCAGTTTTATTTATGGAGCGTAAGGCTGCCTTGTTGAATAAGTATAATGATATTTCTCAGCTTGTGGTGCATATGCAGCAGGTTAAGGAAGAAAAAAAGGAGAAGGCTTAGATTGGTGAGAGGCAGAGTAAGAAATTTAGATTTTCTAAGTAGGGTGAAGGCCCTCAGCCAAGTGGTAGAGATGGGGGAAAGTGGCCTAAGAAGAAGTAGATGAGTTCTAGATCTTTCTCTATTTCTAGTACTCCATACCCAAAGCTATTGGGTGATTATCTTTCACAGCGTGGTGGAGGGTACAGGGTACAGAGTGCCTATCTCATGGTAGTGGGGCTTAGTCCATGCCATCATATCCTCTTTTCAAATTTTGTGGTCAATCACACCATGGCCAATGTGAGGAAGGGATAAACTAATATTTCAATTATAGTGATATTGTCCATATGTAGGGTCATTGTCTTTCTAGGGTTGCTTTAGGGTCCAATAAGGTTCCTATTTCCTCTTCATCTGATCCTACATAAAAGTGTGCTGCTTTTATTTCTTGTACCAATACTAGCAAAAATTTATTATATTCTCTTGCTTCTCATTAGGACTCTGAGGCGTCTCCTAATATCATTACTGATATGTTGAAATTCTTTTACCGTGATATTTACTGTTTACTTGATCCAGGATTCACTCTCTCTTTTGTGACCACATTTGTGGCTATGCATTTTTGGTTTGGACTGAGTGTATTTCTAATTGTTTTTTGTGTCTACCCTAGTGGGTGACTCTATGGTTGCTAGAAGAGTCTATAGGGGTTGTGGGGTATCAGTTGGTAATAAAAAAACTCTAGTAGACTTGATAGAGTTAGACATAATTGATTTTGATATTTTCTTTGGGAGTGGACTGGTTGCACTCGTGCTATTCTTCTTTAGACTATCAGACCCCTAAGTTAATTTTTAAATTCCCTATTGAGCCAAGCTCTTCATGGGAGAAAAGTTCTCTAGTGACTAAGGGGAGGTTCATATTATATTTTAGAGCTTAGAGATTAATATTAAAGGGGTGTCTCTATATTTAGTCTGAGTTAATGATGCTAACTTGGAGGGTCTTTTTTTCCATTTTGTTCCTATGGTAAATGAGTTTGTTGAAGTCTTACATGATGATTTTCTTGGTGTCCCTCCCCTTAGGTTGACTAATTTTGGGATTAATCTTGTTTTGGACATTCATCCAATTTTTATTCCCCCATATAGGATGGCTCCAGCTGAGTTATATGAGCTTAACAAGTAATTAAAAGATCTGTTAGACAAGGGTTTCATCGTTCCTAGTGTCTCCCTATGGGGTGCACCTGTCTTGTTCGTGCATAAGAAGGATGGTTCCCTTTGGATATGTATTTACTATTGACAACCAAAGAAGGTGATGGTATAGTACAAGTACCCACTTTTGAGAATTGATGATCTCTTTGATCATCTTCAAGGTGTCAAATTCTCCTTTAAGATAAATCTTCCATTCGGGTATTATCAGTTAAAGATTAGGGAGGAGGATATCCCTAAAATAACTTTTCGTACCTTGTAGGGGCATTTTGAGTTCTTGGTGATGTTGTTAGCTTGACCAATGCCTCTGCGGCATTAATAAACTTGATGAATAGGGTCTTCAATCTATTTCTAGATTTGTTGTGATTATCTTCATTGATGATATCTTAGTACTCTAATAGTAAGAAGGATCATGTCGATAACCACTGCTTGGTGTTGCAAACCTTGAAAGATCAGCAATTGTATGCTAAGTTCATTAAATATGAATTCCAGTTGAACATTGTTATGTATCTGGGTCATGTTATGCCTAGTGAAGGGATCATGGTGGATATTGTTATGTATCTGGGTCATGTTATGCCTAGTGAAGGGATCATGGTGGATCCTCAGAAATTTAATTTTGGTAAGTGGTGGCCTAGTCCGACGACTCAAACTGATATTCAGTGATTCTTGCATTTAGCTTATTATTATAGGTGGTTCATGGAAAGTTTTTCTTCTATTGCTAATCTATTGACCGATTTGACTTAGAAGAAAGGAAAGTTATTATGGTTTGATGCTTGCGAAGGTAGTTTTGAGAAACTAAAGTATAAGTTGACTTCAGCTCCGATCTTAACTCTACCCGAAGGCACTGAGGATTTTTTCATCTATTGTGATGCATATCAGGTTTGTTTGGGTTGTTTTTTAATGCAGCATGGTAAGGTGGTTTCTTATGCCTCTAAACAATTGATGGTTCATAAGAAGAACTATCCAACTCATGATTTGGATTTTTTAGCTATGGTGTTCTCATTGAAAATTTGGCGTCACTATTTATATGGAGTCCGTGTTGGTATCTTTTCTAATCATAATAGCCTGCAGTATATGTTCACTTAAAAAGTGATTAATCTCTGGCAAATAAGGCAGCTTGAGTTACTGAAGGATTATGATATGAATCTTTACTACCACCCAGGTAAGGGTAATATGGTTGTCAACGCTATTAGTATGTTCTTAATAGGTAGCCTGTCATATGTGGATAAAGATAAGCGGAAATTATTGAAGGATATTAACCGTTTAGCTAACCTTTGAGTTTGTCTCTTGGACTCTGATGATGGCGGTGTGATTGTGTAATAGGTGGCGCAATTATCTGTTGCTTTTGAAATAAAGAAGAAAAATAAGCACTAGACCCTATTTTGAAGAAAATCAAGGATAATGTTGGTAATTAAAAGGTGATGGCCTCGAAGATCGATGGCGATAGTATCTTGAGATACCAAGGGAGGTTATGTGTTCTTGATGTTGATGGGTTGCGATACAAGATTTTGGATGAGGCCCATAAATTGTGGTATACAGTTCATCTCAATTCAACAAAGATGTATCATGATCTCAAGGGAATATACTATGGGACTATCACAAAGCGGGATGTCGAAAACTTTGTGGCTGAGTGTATGGTGTGTTAGCAAGTGAGTGTGGAGAACATGAGGCCCTATTGGCTATTTGAAGAGATTGAACTATTGGTGTAGAAATGGGTGATAATTAATATGGATTTTGTTACTACTCTTCCGCGATCGTGGAATCAGTATGACTCCATTTGGGTCATCGTGGATAGGATGGCTAACTCTTCTCACATTTTACCATTGAGAATTAATTATTCTATCGATGACAATGCAAAATTGTTCCTTCAGAAGGTCATAAAGTTTAATGGTGCACCTATTTTAACATTTTGAATCATGGTACTTAGTTTCCATGACATTTCTAGAGCTCTTTCCAGCATGGTTTGGGGACCAAAGTGAGTCTTTGTATCGCCTTTCCCACGTAGTAGGATGGATAAGAAGAAAGAGATATTTAGACTCTTGAGGATATGCTTCGAGCCTGTATAATTGACTTTGGTGGCAGTTGGTGAGACCACTTGCCTGACATTTAATTTTCCTATAACAATAGTTACCATTCTAGCATTAGTATGGATCTATTTGAGGAATTATATCATAGGAGGTGTAGTTTTGCTGTTGGATGGTTTGAGGTTGGTTAGGCAGAGATATTTGTCCCGGATATGGTTCACCAGGTTATGAAAAAGGTTAAGGTGATTTGGGATAGGCTTAAGACTTACAAAAGTCGTCAAAAGTCCTATACAAATGTAAGGCAAAAGGACTTGGAATTTGAGGTTGGAGATTGGGTGTTCTTAAAGGTATATCCCATAAATTGAGTAATATGGTTTGGGAAGAAGGGAAAGCGCAATCGCCGGTATGTAGGCCTATATTTAGATTTGAGAAGAGTTGGTAGCGCTGCATAAGAATTGGAATTGCTTTCTAGTATGAGTTCAATTCATATGGTATTCTATGTATCTATTTTGTAAAAATTCATGGGTGATCCTTTATTTGTTGTTGCTTTAGAGGACATTAACATTTCAGATTCTTTGTCTATTGAGGAGGTCCCGGTGAGGATCTTTGATCAACAAGTTCACCGGTTGTGAACAAACGACGTGGCTTTAGTAAAGGTTCTATTGAGGAACCAAAATCTTGAGGAAGCTACTTGGGAATCCGAGGAGGATATGAAGTCTAAGTAACCATTCCTATTAATCATTTCGGAAATTCGTGCCTTATATATGAGCTTTTGTTAACATCTTTGTAAAAGGTAGATTGACAAATTTCCTTGGTATTTTGTTTTTTTCTGTCTTGAAGTTAAGAGTAGAGATGCTTGGGGTTTCATCATGCTTTTATTAATCTGATCCATCATTCATGGATGAATGATCCTAAAGGGGGAGACTGAATCTCCCTGGTCTTTGTCCCTTGAAATATACTCGAGACTTAAGCTTGCCATCTTGTTGATGACTCACCATACAAGTCATATGTTGTGGTTACGGGTCTAGGGACCCAAGTCGTAACCATATTAGTGTGTTATTATCCAAAGCCTATCCAGGTTATGAATGACTCCTCTCGAGTCGTATGATCATATAATGAGTGGTTAGGGTCCAGTCGTAAGTTATCCAATGTCTAAGCTCTTAGTGTTCTCTGATGATCATAACTAGACCATACGGGTCATATGGTCTAGTGACAAGTGGGACTAGCAAGTCATACGAGTGATGTTGGGTGGTGTCCATTTCTCTCTCTTGGTCATAACTCATTGGTAAGAGTCGTATATTGTGGTGACCAGTCGATGGCTTGACTCGTTAAGATAGACGGTATTTTACAGCTTTAAACTGGGGAGGGGGGTTAGTTTGGATATTTCCCAGCTTAACACCTTAATAGCCCAAGTCTTACAACAACTTTTGGTCATCCATTATACACATAACAAGATCAAAAAACTATCTAAACTCTCTCTCAAACCTCTCAAGAAAGATTAGGCTAGGGATTCTTCAAATGGTCATCTAAGGGATTAAGGATAAATATTCTCTCTGTGAATCTTCGTAACTCAGGCATGTGACTTTTCCCTCATTGTTTTTCACTAAAATCATATGTTTAGTGAATTTTTCATAAGTAAGGAATGGGTGCTTTGAAAACCATGGTTGAGGGTTTGAATGTATAATGTTGAGTATTGTTTTCTCATGGTTTGAATTATGATTACGGACGTTTTGATAATAATTTTGCAGATATGTATACATGGGAATTGTGGTTTAAAAAATAGGTCATGTTTAAACCTATATTTATTTGTTTTTGGCTTTGATAATGGTATTTTCTCAACCTGTTTGTAAAATTGTCAATGAGAATGATCTTGTCACACGATTGAATTGTGTTTTGAAATAAGGCATTGGCCAAGAATGTTGATGATGGGTAAATTATTTAATTAAGGCCTTGTTGGCCATAAATTGATTAGAAACACAAAAAGGGGTTCAAGTCCCTAAAATACTGAATTGAATTAATGTCTTTATTTAGATACTATGTTCACGTCTCAAGTTTGTTAATAATGGTTATGGCATGTTGTACGCTTGCATGTGGGATTGGAATGACGATACCAATGGGATGCCTTTGGTATGTACCTAGATTAATGGTTTTGCATGTGAAATGATTGTTTTAATTGGGCTTGAAAGAGGGAAGTGTAGCAAGGAAATAAAAGTAGAGTCCAAAGGACTAACACTGGAAATCACAATAGCCCGTCTGGGTGTCTATATGATTGGGAGGTTCGAGTCCCCCGAATGAATATATGAATAGGGGTTTTGAGTACCCTATATTTTATAAATTTGTACTTAAGTCAACTTGACATATACAAATATCGATACTCTCAAGTTTGTGCAACTACACACACTAGGGCCCTTCCATCTTGGGGAGAGCTGGAGCCATAGAGCCTATGTGTGCCTTATTTTATAACAGTTATGCTACACAACCCATGTTAAAGTTTTTGAAGTTCATGCTAAGCCTTGTTCCCTACCCCAGCATGTTGTATTATATAAGTATATGTATTTCACATTATATTGTGCATTGAATATATTATTGGCTTAGGAACTGTTATCATGGCATTATTTTGTTCCTGTATCCCAGGGTTAAATGCGCTCCTACCGCTAACCGTCTTTGAATATTGTATCCCCATGCAATTCAGGTACAAAAACCTCTTCTACTTTTCCTACACAGTGATCAGGTGCACGAGTTATCTCATAAGTTTACATTGAAGATGTGATCTTCCTTAATTTAGTATGCTTGATTTCATGGTCCTTATTTCATATGTTGTAGACCTTTTTTAGACATTTTTTTGGATACTATCGAGGGTATGTCTCAATATTTGATTTATTTCAACTTTGTAGAGGCTTTGTTGGATTACTATGGACTTGGGTAGTTTGGTCGACTTTTTTGCTGATGGATGGATATTCGGTTATCGGTGGTTGGTACAAACATATCAAGAACTAGCATTAATTTTGTTACTCACTATCTTGTTATTTGTTAGGAATCCATCTAATAATTGAACGTGTTGGTTTGGTTAGGTAAAGGGGCTGGTCTATGATCCACATGAGACTTGAGACACCATTACGGCCAGACCCAGGTTTGGGTCATTATAGGAGTATAGGATATTGTTGATTGACAGAATGGTGATCTTTAAGCTTAAGCTAAAAATAGGAGAAGGACAATACAAGAAGGTCAGTAAATAGTTAGGGAGGGGGAGCTAACTGATAAAAAACAAGAAATAGACCACCAAGCAGCACTAGGTGGAAATTAGAATAGAGCTAGAGGTGCCCCTGTTCATGTGATCCCAACATATCAGTATATGCATCCATATATAGATGATGAAACAGATCTTGGATGCCATAAGTTGACAGCGACTGGAGCTATTATTTCTTCAATCTTTCCCCTAGATGTAAAGTTTAATATCTCTAGTGCAATGATCCAACTCCTATACTTGAAGGATGTATTTGTAGGGTTGCTTACTGAAGACGCGAACATATATTTGGCAAATTTTATGGGGATCTGCATTTCATATACCATAGCTAGGGAAAATTAGGAGGCACTTAGATTGAGGTTGTTTCCCTTCTCGCTTACCGGAGAAGCATCTTTATGGTTGCGGAACTTCCAAAAGGAGATCAATCACTACATAGACTGAGTTATGTAGACAATTCTTGAATAGGTTCTTCCCTTCATCTAAAATGTTGCAGCTTAAGGATGAGATTTGTAATTTTAGCCAGATGAAATAAAATCTAAGTACGAGGCACAGTTTAGGTTCAAGATGAAGTTTAGCATGGTTCCCAACCACAAGATATCAAGGACAAGATTCTTGGAGATATCTCTATAGAGCCCTAACTATCAGTTCTATAGATATGTTGACACTATTTCTGGAGGATCCTTTATGTGATTAATATGGGAGAAACCTTTGAGTATTATGGATTAGATCTCATTAACGAATCGAGGGTGGAAAACTCTAGAGGTTGAGAGAGGTTTTGATAGTTATGCCATTAGATCTTCCAGTGAGCAGATAGTAACTGAGGATGCTATAGATGAGGATATTTAACTTTTAAGAACTGATATTGGTGAGTTGGCAAAATAATTAGCACCAATAATATATTCTAAGGTCAATGCAGTAGGGGCACAAAGTACAACCTCTAGAGTTCACAAGTTTGAGATAGTAGAGGAGGCAATGTATTTGAATCATGAGTTGGTGGGTTTCTAAGCCCAAGGTCAAGGAAATCAAGGTTGAAACTATTATGACGATATATAAAAATGCATTCCACCTGGTAGACGAGATGCGAATCAACAATACAAGAAATATTGACTATGATGATGAAGGGTCAAGAGAGCCAAGACTCTTGACTTAAAAAACTCAAGGATTGAACCAAAAGATTGAGCTACATGCAACTGCTATCAAACAGTTGGAGCAATAATATGGGCAAATCTCTACCACTTTGGCTCAACGATAGTTAGTGCCCTTCTTAGTGACATTGTGCAAAATCCTCTGAAAATTGTTCATTAAGTGGATATTAAAACTAGGAGTGGCATCCCACCTGATGAACATTTTTTCTACTACTAATAAGCCGAAAAAGGATAATATTGTTGTGGACAAGCCACCTAGTAGAAGAGTTTCAAAAGTTAGCCTATAGTGATGATGATTTTGAGAGTAATTACTGTGATGATTGGGTTGCAGAGGAACTTAAAGATATAGTGCAATATTTTAGCATGAATTCTAATGCACCATCAGTAGAAAAGAAGGGAACCCAGGTGCATTCACTATCCCATGTTTTGTTGGGTCTTTTGATATTAATCAGGCTTTATGTGATTCGGGAGAGTGAATTAATGTAATGCTATTAGTGATATATAATGTGTTAGGGACTGGATTACTAAAGAATAAATCTTCAAGTCTATTGATGGTTGATTCATCTATAGAAAAGCCATTTTGTATTTTGCGTTACGTAGAAGTAAAGGTGGCATCATTCACCTGTCTAACAAATGTCTTGATTTTTGGACAGTAAATTGGATGGCCAAGCTCCGATTATATTAGGTAGACCCTTCTTGTCCACTGATTGGGTGTTGATTTATATAGACTACGTGGAGATCACTTTCAAATAAAAGAATGAGCAAATAATGTTAAATAAATGCATGATAGTACAATAGCCAAATGATATGAGACCGGTGGCAATGATGTTATAGATGATTAAGTGTTTGTAGTGGATGCACTTAAAAAGAAAGATTAGTGGTAGAAAAATTAGCAGTACTGATTATAAATTTTTAGACACTGAGAGTAGATGAGAGGGTACATGTGACAACTACTACTTAGACAAAGAGTATGAAGGATCTGGTATGTCCAGGCCTTCCCAGTAGATCTATTGAGACTGCCACAGTACCTCGAGCATGGACTGAGGGTCCATCAGTTTCCATACAGATTGATGATGTACATGGAGATGATGTTGGAGTTAGTGTTAATATTGAGATAAGCGAATAGAGAGTGGCCCCAAATATAAGTACCCAGGGCGAGGGGACACCATCCACTTCGTCATCAACCCTGGCTTCTACCTCATAGTCGATTGTCATATTTTTAGAAACTACTTTCCCCTTCACTACAACTCCTACAGTAAGTATGATTACTATATCTTATGCATTCTTACAGAGCTTAGTCAACAGACAAATGGCCGTTGATATTGTAATGAGGGTTTTTGAGACAAGGATGTCTACTATATAGAAGTTGATATGTTCATGTGTTTGGACTAGATTCTAGAGGGTAGAGGATAGATGGAGGATACATAGAGAGCATCCCTGTCTAAGTTATATGCTGACTTACAGATACATTTTGATGAGTTGGAGAGATGGGTTACAGTCTATCGATAGAAACAAAGGTTTTGGATCTAGCCCAGATTAAGGAAAATATGGACATATTGCGAGTAGAGGTACTCTCTGTCACCGAGATTCATATAGAAGCAACTCTTTCAATCATACTCGAGTGGTCCAGACTTGTACATATGCATGTTTGTCTGTTTCTAATGTAATGTGATACCTTGATCCTCTTGTGTCACATTATTGTGCTTCATATTTATACACAGTTGGTTTTTAAAGATATAGATAGGAGAGGGTGTTTTAATTTGAGCTCAAAGTGTTGATTGATTGCCTTGAATAGCTTAGATTCTCCTAGTTATGTGTCAAGTCTTGTTTTCTTTTGTTTTGTTATGTTTTTGTGCCTGAGGACATGCAAGGATTCTAAGTTGAGGGTGTTGATGTCCTATAGAAATATGATATTTTCGATGATTACAACTAAGAAAATATGCAAGTTCTGAGGTTGTTTTATTAGATATGATGTGTTTTGTGTATGTCAGGCAGGAAACTAGGGATTTGATGCAAAGTTCTTGAAAAAGAGGAAAAATATGTTTTTGGCTACTTTTGTTATCAATAATTGGTGTTCATGATACTTTTCGGATGGTTCATGTCCAAAACATCTGCGGGAATTGAAGAAGAGTTGAAAAAAACTTTTGACACTTATTAAGTCAACATGCGGATTGCATGTACCACATGTGGACTGCATGTGAGCAAATCATGTGTCATAAGTCCAAAATTCCGAGTTGAAACTTGCATAAATTTTTTGTATGGGAGCATGCGGTCATTACATGCACCTAGCCTCAAGCCACATGTACCACATGTGCCTAAGGCCAGGATGTATGTGGAGACCACATGTAGCTACAAACACTTTTTGGTCTTATCTGGTTCGAACATTGGTTTTAGGGTTTCTTCATGTACTATAAATACCCCTTATGTGTTTTTTAGTAGAGCGGACACACTTTTTATACTCACAAATATATTTTGATTTCGACATTTTATATTGGTCTTTGAATTCTCTCGTAGTGATTTAGGTTGATTAATTCAGTTATGGTTTTGAGATTTTATTTGTGATTATTGTGATTTCATCTTATTCTTTCAATCATGAATGTTCCTTATAACTTTACAAGCATGAGTGGCTAAAAAACCTTAGCTATGGTTATAGAAACCCTAACGGATTGACAAAGTTGGGGAAGTGCTATTGTTGTTCTGAATCGATACCGATGCATGCATTGTATTATCTTCACTTTAATAGTTATCTTTGTCGTTTCAAACATTAGGATCCCGCCTAAATTATATCTACTTACTCCAATAGATGAGTAGTGAGTAGGAAAAGATAATGACATTTGTAATTTGGAGTTTAACTGCCGATCTATGCTACTACGTTTTATCTATGTAATATGGTTAGATTTCATCTAATCACCATAGACATGAAAGTTAATAGTTAATTGGGATCAAGATAAGGTCTAGTAAGGCAACATCCTGAGACTCAAAAAGTAGAAGGAGAAATCTTTCTTCTCGTCCAAAAGATTATAGAAGGTTCATAACTTATCAATTCTGAATGCAAGGTACTAGGTTGGTTCAACAAAGAACGATAAGCCTAAGGAGTTGAGAATCTAGGGGAAACACAATCCTAGTGTTCACCTACGAATAATTACAACCCAAGTTCATATTCGCCAGTTATTTGATATTGTAATTAAAAAACACCAATTTACTTTTCCATTTCTGCCCGTTAATTACAATAACTAAGAACCGCGATTCCACGTATTCCTTTGGTACTCGACCAAAAAATTTGTTATGTATCTCCATTTGGAAGAGATCATAGCATCTTTAGAGTAAAGGTGTAAGTTGGGCGTCATCACATAACCTTATTAGCCGCAGTGTCTACTTTAGCTACATCACAGTTGCTCTGTATATGCCTAGGATAACTACAATTGAAGCACAAGTTCCTCCCCTGATTACAATAACCATGGTGAAGTTTTCCATAAAATATACTACGAGGATAAAGTGTGGTTGACTGAGATCCACTAGCTTGAGACTAGGCACCCTATGCCTTAGGACCACTATTAGCTTGAAATCAACAATCACCACATTTCTTGGGGTAAGGAGAACTAGCTTTTGAATATGATTTACAACTCCCACAATTATTTTTCTTACTCCACAGCCTACCATCTCTCGTGCTACTCTATTGATTCCCCCCTGCTTTGAATATCTGAACTTTTTTTTCTACCTCTCTCCCATCTCTACTTTCTTCTTTTTCTCATCCTCAACATGCTGCATATACACCACTACCCTGGAGATGTCCATGTCATTGTTAAAATCATCTCTTTGCACTCCAATACCCAGTCATGAGAAAACTCGAAACAAACATTCTCATCCTAGCCCTCATACTAGACACCAATTCTGGACCATAACGATACAACTAATGGAAATTTAGGTAATACTCCTTCACACTCATCCTATATTGCCTCAAGTTGACAAACTCTTCGACCTTAGCATCCCTCAACTCTTGAGGAAAGAAACGAGAAAAAAAGTACCAAAAAACTCCACCCACATTGCCCTCTCTGCATCATCGCCCTTTAACTGCTCCTACTCCCCATACCACTAATAAAAAACATTTTTCAACTTATAACTAACAAACTCCTCAACCTTTATAGTAGTAGCATACATCAACCTGAAAATTTTCTCCATCTTATCAATGAATCGTTAAGGATCCTCCTCAACCTTAGAGCTTGTAAAGGTTGGGGGACTCACCCTTATAAACTGATCAACTCGAGCAACCTCAAATAAAACTACAACAAAACCAATAAGATGGATTGGGGAGACGGAGATGCCACCATTTGAGTAATCAGATGAATATACCTAAGAAACTCCATATTAGAAATATCCCTCTAAGGTGACAAATCATGAGTGTCACTAGTCGGGGAAGGCCTAGTTGGGACTGGTAGAACCGCAGGTGGAGCAATGTAACAAAATATGGAGCGGGAACCCCAGATTGAGTATACACTCCATAATAGGATGAGTCCCCTCCTTATTCTCCTCGAGAAGTGCGGTGGCACCATAAGAATTTCTATGTGCAATAGATCTTCGGGAATGCATTATCTAAAAGGCGAGCAAATTAGGAGTTAGAGAAATTCCATGACCTTAAACTCTATAGCCTGAAATTGATGACAAGAAAGGGAAAGATTTCTAAATGCCTTTTACCTTCCCCTTATAAGTGTTGCACGCTTCACACCCATTATAGGGTCTCTAATCGACACGGTTTTGTCGACACCCAATGACCCTAAACCTATGCTCTGATACCAAGCTTTTCATGACTGAAACTGGGCCTAGTCATGACAGGTATCTCAAGTCCACCATGGAATGGAGACCACCCTCTTTTCCAAGGGTACCAGAAAACAATGTGAATAACAATGGAAGATAACCAAACATATATGCAAGATATACAAGCCAACCAAAAGGGGTACTAGGAGACAAAATAATAACCATTAAAACATTTTGTCCACAAAAGCCTCTAAAAACAATATCAAGTTAGGTCGAGACATGCCCCCGACCATGGACAAAAAGGGAATCAAAAATATGAAAAAAAATCTATGGGATTTTGGTACACATAATGAAATCAATAAAATGTTTGGCTTTACGAAAAATGGAGGATCACTACATCAAAAAAACTCGATAGGCGTGTTACTCTACCTAACGCTACACCGGGGTTAAAGAGGTGTATTCAGGCCATACATTATGAAATAATGTAGCATCCTAGGATGGTTAACAGGGTGAGGGATAATATGTAACTCTGGGAAAAGGGATAAAATAATTCCAAGTACAATTTACTCCAAAACCTATATGTACAAATATATATATATAAGATAACGGGATAAGGAATAAGGTTTAGCATGAGATTTAAAATAATTAACCTTGATTGTGCAGCTCTAACCATCCTAAGGGCAGTCACGAGCTAATGGCTTTAGCTTTCTCTAATAAAAGGGACCCAGCACCTGTTAGCCACATGAACCAAGAAAATTATAGTATTGGCCAAAGACACTAACGCTCCAACCATTCCTAATATATAAATATATATGTATAATGTATAAACTATGCACAAGATCAATAAGACCTCCACGCTGCCAAACATGTTTTCTAGTATCACCTCCCTCCTGAGACCTCCACCTTCTTCCACGAGCTATATAACTACCTTTAAGCCCAAATTAATACCACTACATATTCCCATACATCAAACCAAGGAGTCATCCATTGAGGCATTTACCAAATGCTATATTAATACGAATTGAACCTCTAATTCAATTCAATTATACCATTCTAAACCAATTAGCCAAATAGACTCCAAAAGTCCAAATGAGAAGCCAATCCATGGCTACAAGGACTTTCAAAAATATTTAAATCCAAACCATGGCCATCAATGCCTTCCAAAAATAATTTTCTCCATTTATCCATTAATGCAAAGCAATAGTTTAGTAAAGTAAGCAAAACTATGTAATTGTCCATATTAATAAATCAAATATACATGTAGGTTGAGGTTAATACAAATTCCAAACCAAAAAGCATAATATTGGGGAAATTTCATTACCCTATTCCCCTCTACCATACCCATGCACAATTTTAATTTAAAAACCATGAGATAAAGCTTGAATAATAATTCAAAAACAATGGGAAATAAACCATTCAGTAATCATTCAAAAGCGTCAATCTATCATTTAAAACCAAACAATTAAATTCAGATAAATCATGATTAAACGTATGCTTTTATATAAAACCAAGTATGGGAAGAGATACATGCCTAATATACTTGGCATTTTGGAGAAGACACCTCAATCGGAAGCCTAGATGATTGACCCTCTAAAACCATAGCTTTGTTCTTGACTTTGCGAATTTGAGAGAAATAGTAGAGTGTTTTGATTTGATAATGATGAAAATAAAGCCCCTTAGTTGAAAACAAATCCCCTTAATAAAAATATATAGGAAAATTATTGCCAGTCATTACGGATTAGTGATGACTCATAATGACTAGCTACAAGTCTTTGCCCAGACTCATAGTCTAGGAAAATCCATTAGGTACCTATACTGTTATTGTCATTAGTCCGTCCCCATGAATTATAACCACACCTTATGAATCATAGGGTCTTAGTCGTGCCCAGGAAACAAACATTGGACAACCTTACTTGTAAGCCTATGATAGGCACTACACGACTTGTAAGCTTAATCAAAAGAAAATTTTAGAGTCTAGAACTAGGGGTATTATAGTTTTGGGGGGTTTGTTGGTAAAGATTTAAAATGGTTTTCTTTCAGTTGAGCGTCATTTTTTATTTGTTTTCACATGGATTTTTAGCTGCAGACTCCTATGAGTATGGGCAACATATTACAAAAATAAAATTAAGGTTTTACCCCATTTATTTTTTAAGAAATTTTTGGGGTTTTTAGACCCCTATTAAATATAGCAATACGGGTTTCTTTTTACTCCTAATGAAGTGTATATTACTATTTTTATAGCATAATGGCATTTTTGGATCATGGAGAAATGGAAAACAATTTGTTGGTGATTCAAGCATTGTTGTTCGGTATCGAAATTGGATTCTAACTATGCTTGTTTATAAGATAGTGTAATATATATGTTGCATGTAAGAAAGGGATTTTAGGATATGATTATGGGTAGACCACCGTACATTATCTTAATTTATGAGTTTGAGGTTAGAAGGGTGAATTGACCCATAAGGTGAAATACTTATTATTCTTGTAGATCCCTATTACCCTAGGTTGCTAGCATGTTAGGCATATTTGAGGCTAATAATTCTTTATTATAAGGTTTAATACCTTATGAAGTTGATGGAGATGGTTTTCCAGATGGTGTTATGGCTTTTGTCGGTAATTTATTATTTGACCCAAAGCCATGATTATGATATTACTTTAATTCTGGGAAATGATTTACCGTTGTAAAGAATGTGGTAGTTGTTTATAAACATTTTGATACATATAGTCGTATTTTTTATACTAGTTGTGGCATGCATAGATTCAATGCAATTCGTGTTCACTAAATAGTAAATGATACGATTCCAACTAAAAACATAGTTTTGCTACTATTCTCCTAAAAAGGAATTTATTCTCACTTTTTACCTTCAAAACAGATTCTTTCATGATGAGAATCGTACCATCTTAATGAATTATTTAAGAGCCATTGAATCTAAAATTGATGTTTTAAAGATTTGACTGGGATATATTCAGATCTACAATTTTACTAGTATGATTTTACTAGAAGAAACAGGGCAAACTCTGAATCTGAGAGCTCACCCTGTATTCGAAAGCCAACTGAGCATAATCATCATATCAATAATGACTACTTGTACTTGGATCTATACCAAAAAGATACAGATATAGAGTATGAGTATGAAAACTATAGGTACTCAATAGGCATCATCGGTTGACTGAGCTAAATTATGATATAAATACCATAAAATGTGAAATAAATATGTTAAGTCAATATAAAAGGGTAGTCTTGGAAATAACCTCCAATACTGCTATGCATAAATAAATGAATAAATCTAGAATAGTAACGTAAAGATCACATAATTATAACCACTAAATTTTCCTCCATAAGCCAATAATTGCGGGAAACATAAATAACCCAACACATGCGTTTATAAGCCTAGAGGGTACATCAAAGGGGGTAAATAACAAAATAACCATAAATTACACATTCATCATGTCATAACCAAGAATCCATCCATGTCGTATCATATCATAAATAACTTTACTTGTTGGGCTTAAACCGGAACTTAATAACATCATCATCATTATCATCATTTGTCGGACTTGAACCTAAATTTATATTATTAATATTATCATCAAATGTCAGACTTGAACAAGAACTCATATTAGTACCAACATTAATGGCCGGACTTCAATCGAACTAAAAATCAAGAAAACTACATCCATGAAACATACTAATAAACCATTTTAATAACCCATACCAAAAACTATATCAATAACCATATCCATGAAATCTCTAAGAACCATACAAATAACCATATCTATAAACTATAATAATAAGCCATATATGCAACCCACCGGGTTTATTACAGAAGTAGCATCAACTACCAAGTACCAAATTAGCATAATCATTAAGTATTCAATCTCCTCAAAGTCCCAAAATACTCATAATAAGGGTATAACAAGAATATAAAGTCTACAAAATCTAACATAAGTTTTCACCTCAGGTAGACTGGAAGGGCCTACTTTTAATCCTCGAAATCTACTTATAAGTCAAATTCTACCCAGGAAAAGGCTAAGGTATCTAAATCCTCTTATAGATATTAAAAAAGCCATAAATAGCCCTATGATATAAATACTACCTAAAACATGAGTAACGAAGTCAAATATGCCTAAATTACTATTTCAAATAGGCTAAATAATCCAACCAATAGAAATATTTCCAATCTTACCTCCAATACCTAAATCTCAACCAATATGTAGAACAATATCAAAATCATACTATGAAATTGCTCAATCTATGAAGAGGGTAAACCTTGCCTACTTAGACTCCAAAGAAAAGCTTGAAGAATCTGCTAAACCACCAATTTTCCTTTAGGAGAAGCTTTCACAAAAGGTGCCACGCTATCATAACCTCAATCTACTCACCGAAATAAGAACAATTATACTGATATTGCAATATTATGCTTCGGGTCCAAAATTACATAAAATGTCATTGGAGTCCCGTTTAAAGAATCATTCGAAACCAACACAATGTCCCTCTATGCTCAAGGAACATTTACCTTAAATTGTGTGAATTCTAAGCTCTAGAGGTCCTACAATCAAGCCACAAAGTTTTAAGGGATTTTAGAAAAAGATGGAGAATTAAATGAAGAAATTGATGGAAGCTAACCACAAATTATAAGAAGAAACACATAAATTAACTTCACTAAAGCTCTAAAATCTACCACAAATGATTCTCCTAAGTTTTCCTACTTTGTAGGGTTTAACATTAAGAAATGGAGGAAAAATAGGGAAAGTCAAGCAAAGTGGGGTTCTTATTCCCCCCCCAAAGTATTCGGATACCTATTAAGCGAACACTGGGAAGGGAAAATTCCTCTTATTCTTAGATGACAAAGAATAGAAGGGGTGGGAAAGGACAGTGGTCTTCAAACTACATTGAACATAATAGAATGCCTTCAATTGCTTCTACATTTGCTATGAATTCTACTTAGCATAATAGGGACCTAAGCATAGAAATTTCTTTTCTCAAATTTATACCGCACCTTATGACGAAAGGGGAAAATAGTGTGGATCACCTAACGGTTTATGATCAATCAAAACTATGCAAGCGGTTACAAATTTAAGTGACCTAGTATCTCTTTATCGGAACTTCGTGACTACACAGGTACTGCTTAAGCGGTCCCTTTGCCTATCATGTTCTCCCAAGGCTAGCCTGCGCTTAAGAAGTTAGATGGATGCTTTAGTAGGCCTCTACTTAAGAGACCTAAATGGCTACTTAAGTAGTGCACCAGTTGAGTGCACTAGAGAGTCACTGGGACAAACCCCCAGATGACTTGAACTATCTGTGAATACTGAATCATCTATACTAGTAAGCGAAAAAATAGAATAACTAGGTCCTCAAACTATAAGGACTCACCAACTGTCGAGATACAGATAGAGACGCTTGAAATCACCATGCCATTGAAACTTAGTACCTAAACCTACATTAAGAGACAACATAGCACATAGATGCATATGTGGATTAGTAATTCTTAATTATACTGAGTATAGGGGGTGAATACATAAGTAAATCAATATCTCAATATTGTTATAAATTTATAAAAGAAGTCATGCTAAATGTAGATGACTCACATAAGTTGGAATATGTGAAAACTAAAAATCATAATTAGGAATAACAAAACATATTGCATAGATATAGTGAGTCATAACATTTAGTTTCTTAAAGTTGTACTTGTGT
Source organism: Capsicum annuum (assembly GCF_002878395.1). NCBI lineage: Eukaryota > Viridiplantae > Streptophyta > Magnoliopsida > Solanales > Solanaceae > Capsicum > Capsicum annuum. The sequence continues at coordinate 67,928,033 of NC_061113.1, read as the reverse complement.
TCTATCTTCAAATCATGTTGTCTAAGTGTAGAATTATCTCACTTTTATATCTGAAAACTAAAAGCTAACATCTGTAACTAATGCCTCATATAAAGCAATATCTAAATAAAATTTGTGAGCCTTTACACTTAGTTTCTGAAAGATTTTCTGTTATTCTCTACTCTTTTCTGTAAGCTGTAGGGAGGTTTTTCAAATCGACATACACTATGTGAGCTATCATAGTGTTAAACTTCTAGTTTCCTTATGAGAGAACCTTACATTGGTGAGAGGTGTCATACTCTTTCCAAGGAGTATAACCTAATCTAAGTGATCTCATCTATATCTATCATCCATATAGAAATGGGAATAATCTAATAATCTATACCTATGTTGACTCATAGTTCCGTGGCATGTAAACATACCCAATACGGTGCTAAATACTACTCCTTTTAATAAGTATGTTCATTCTGTATGAAATCCACTTTTAAAAACTAATATAAGGGTTTACAAAGAAAACCTCTTGTAAATTTGTTTATTGTAAACTTCAGCTAAATCTGTAAAGTAGATTCCATATCTAAGATGAGATCAAAAGATCAAATCTTTATTCAAAATGTTAATACAACAAGTCATGGTATGCATAAAAGCACATTCTTCTTAAATAACAACATTCAAACTAGGGCTAGTAACCCTTGCATCTATTTCATGTCAAATCATCATAAAACTCTTGCTAAGTAATGAAAATATTGATAATTTAAGTCTAAATCTTGAAATTTTTGCAATACGCATGAAAATACGAAAGCAGACATGCAATTCAACATCTAATTCACTTAAAATATCATAATCTTACAAATAGAAGTATTGGGCATAACATTACTTCAAATATAGTATAAATTCATATAAAATTTATTTTAAAAACAAATTTTGGGAACAAGGATGAAAGGATTGTCTTTGTTGAAAAACCCCACATACCTTAAATGATGACTAGATGAAGAAACTTGAATTTTAAATCTCTATTTGTGCTCTTGAAGATAGATTCTTGAAGTTCTTGAATTGGGAATCCATAATTTTGAGCTATCTTGGAAGAAGAATGGTGGAATTTTGATTTCTTGGGGATGAAGGTTTGAATTCTAGGGTTTCCTTGGATAGTAATTTTGATGAAAATATGCATATAATGTTTAGAATAGGATTAATTCTATGTTTTACATGATTTGTGGGCTTGGAAAAAGGCTAAATTACCCTTTTAAAATTTTACTTGGAACTGGAAATACAGACTTTGCCACCCACCACGATGTGCCTCTTTAACGATGCATTTCTGGAAAATGGACGACTGTCATTTTGTGCTTTGGCGCGATACGACAAAATTATGTTACGCTACTGGAAAAGGACGAATGCCATTTTGCACTCCACCATGATGTCGTGTTAGTCCATTTGATGATTTTAGCACGACACAAGCTAATCGTGGTGAGCTACTTCAAAAGGGATGAATGGGAACATGAACTTTACCGCGATACGGGCCTATCGTAGTGCTTCAATTGAATTGGACAATTGCGATTTTGTCCATGACCGCGACATGGTGCATGTCAAAATGTCCCACTGTTTTCACTATAATCACCATAACTTCTCAACCGAGTATCAGATTAAGGCAAAATTGATATCATTAGAAAGATGGTTCAATTATCTAGACATTGGTGAGTCTAGAGCTGGAAAATTATACATGTATCAAGAGTTATTTATTTTTAAAGTTGAACCTTTACATTCTAGGAGTAAAATTTGAGCAAGGAAAAGTATGGGGAATTATACTATCTCCCCCTTAGGAATATTCGTCCTAAAATGAGAGTAATTAAAGTGAAGATACTAACGAACTAAGGCTATATGCTGGTATGTACAACTGAAAAAAAATTTCTGACTGAATCTAAAACATACTGAGCTATTGAACTAATCTCTGAGTGCATGAATTTACTAGAAGATAGCTATATGACTGAATCTGAGACTGGAAAAGAACTTAATTAAGGAGGACTTTTACCTTCGGTTGAATTTGAGTTCATGGAGAAAAGGTGAGGTTACTTGGTACGCATGTCTGCTTCTGCTTCCAAAGTAGCACCCTCAACAAAATGATTTTGCCACATTACTTTGACCAAGAGAACTTCATTGTTCCTTAGTCTACGGATTTGATGATCAAGAATCTCTCTAGTAAATTCTTCGTAGCTAAGGCTATTCTGAATATCTATGCTTTCTAAAGGGACTACAACAACTAAATCATTCATGCACCTCTTCAATAAGGATAAACAAAACACTAGAAGAACTGATGAAAAGTCTGCAGGTAGCTCAAGCTCATACGCTACCTTCTCTACATGACCTAATATCCTAAAGGGTCCTACATAACAGGGACTACGCTTCCCCTTTTTCCCAAATCTCTTCAACCCCTTCATAGGTGAAACCTTCAAATAGACAAGATCATCTACTTCAAACTCAAGATCTCTCCTTCTTACATCTGAATAAGATTTCTAATGACTCTGAGGTACTTTCAATCTCTCTCGAATTAACAGAACTTTCTCCATGGCTTCAAACACCATATCTGGCCCAATCAAACTGGCCTCACCCATTTCAAACCAACTAACTAGTGATCTATACCTCCGCCTATAAAGTTTTTCAAACAGGGCCATCTGAATACTAGAATTGTAACCGTTATTGTAGGAAAACTCGATCTAAGACAAGTGGTCATCCCAACTACCTTTAAATTAAAGAATACATGCCATCAACATATCCTCTAAATTCTGAATGGTTCTCTCTACCTGACCATCTGTCTGTGGATAAAAAGCTGAATTGAGATGAACTTAGGTACCAAGAGCCTTCTTAAAGGCTTTTTAAAATTGAGAAGTAAACTGAGTAGCCCTATCTTAGATGATGGACAAAGAAACTCCTTGAAATCTAACCAAATCTCTGATGTACAACTTAGAATAATCTTCAGCTTTGTAGGACGTGTGAACTGTCAAGAAATAAGCTGATTTGGTCAATCAGTCTGCAATAACCTATATCAAATCATGTTGTCAGCGCGAATGGGGTAGTCCAGTCACAAAGTCCATATTCATCTCATCCCACTTCCAAGTGGGAATACCAAACTCCTGCAAAGTGCCACCAGGTGCTTAATATTTTACCTTAACCTATTGGTAAATTGCATACTTAGCTATAAACTTTGTAATATCTCTCTTCATACCGCTCCACCAATAGACATCCTACAGATCTAGGTATATCTTTGTGGCTCCTATATGAATTGAGTAACGCATAGTATGCTCTCTTTACCATAAGCCATTACCTCAAATGATTAACACATAGCGCGCACAATATAATCTGGTATCTTAACACACTATCTCCTCCTTGGGAGAATACCTCTACCTATTGTTCTTTAACAGAACCCTTCAGCTTGACCAAACTAGAATCCATATCCTGCTTATCTTTCACTTTAGAATCTAGGAAGGATTTTGATTTACTCTGAACCCAAACATTACCTTAGGCTAAGTCAACCAACCTTACACCCAAGCAAACTAATAGATGAACTTGTCAAACTAACTCTTTCTTATCATTCTCCACATGAGCAACAATGCCCATTGACAATCTACTAAGGGCGTCTGCCACTACCTTGGCCTTTCTCGAATAATATAACACTCTCATATCATAATCCATCAATAATTATAACCATCTTCTTTAACAAAGATAGTAAACATATACTGCCAAATTTTGTAATCCGTAAACACATCAACATTCACCCCATAAAGATAGTGCCACCAAATTTTCAATGAAACACAACAACAGCTAACTCAAGGTCATAGGTACGGTAGAGTTTTAGCAAGGCTTATGTTGTCTAGTGGCATAAGATATAACCTTATGCCTCTGCATCAAAACACAACCCAAATCGATTCTAGAGGTATCATAATACATAATGAACGCAGTTGGGGCATTAGTAAGACCAAATGACATGAATAGAAATTCAAAATGAACATAACATATTTTGAAAGCTATCTATGAAATATCATATTCACTTACTTTAAGCTGATGATAGTCAGATCTAAGGTATATTTTGGAAAAGTAACTTGCACCTTGGAGATGGTTGAACAAGTCATTAATCCTAGGAAGAGGAAATTTGTTTCTGACTGTGACTTTAATGAGATGATGATAGTCAATGCACGTTCAAAAAGAACTATCTTTCTTTCGAACGAATAGGATGGGAAAGCACTATGGAGAGACATTGGGCCTTATAAAACCATTAACTAATAGATCTTTAAGCTCGACTAGAGCCTTATGATATGGAGGAATGGAAATGGGCTGAGTATGTAAGAAAAGGTTAATACTGAATTCTATTTCCCTATCAGGAGAAACCCCTGGCAAATCATCAGGAAAAACACAAGGAAAATAATTGACTACATAAGTTGACTGAACTGTTGGAGTCTCAAACGTAGCGTCTTTGCCTTGAACTAGATGATAGATACACCCCTTTGAGATCAACTTTGTAGCTTTAATATATGACATGAAATGACTCTTGGGAGACACCAAATTACATTCCCACTCAAAGACTGGCTCATCTAGAAACTGAAACTTCACCACTCGAGTGCGGCAATCTATTGATGCATAATAGGAATGGAGCCAATCAATACTAAGAATAAGGTCAAAGTTGATCATATCAAACTCTATTAAATTTGCTAACATAACTTTATGAAGGACAGTGATAGGACACTTTCGATTGATCTGTTTGGCAATAACTTACTCACCTATTGGCATAGAAACTAAAAAAGGCTTAGGGATTCTTGCAGGACCTATTTCAAAATATACTGCGACTAGTGGGTTCACATTAGATAAACTCGACCAAGGGTATAACAATACATAAACTTCAAGATGGAAGACACAAAGCATACCAGTAATAATATCTGGTGAATCCTCCTGCTACTAATCGGATTCTAAAGCATAAAACCTATTCTAGCGCTAACCGTCACTGGTACTAGATGATGTGCCCTAATGAGGGACTGGGCAACCTAGAATGGCTGGTGCAATAGTAGCCTCAGTTTGGGGACGAGCATCCCTGTTTCCCTACTTAGCATGCATACACCCTTTGATTTCATGTCCCAACTCACCAAAACCATAACAATCTTTCTGTTCCAACAAATACTCATAAGGATAATTCTTACCACACTTAGCAGATGGAGGATAACTAGGTTTTCCACTCATACTATTCTAAGATCTGGAAATAGAAGTCTTACCTCACTGCTCTTGCCTAGCTTAGCAGAGGTAGCAATGGCTGAAGATGGTGCTGGCATAGATGATCGATTCTGAAACTATGAATGATTTCCCCTTCCAAACTTTGTCTGACCATACTCAAGATGCCCAGTTCTAGCTTTCTTATTTCCTCTCTCTCTTCTCATCAACTTTTATACCCTAATATTTTGGGCATGAATTATCAACTTAGAAAGATTCATGTCCCCAATAAGTATGGTAATCCAAAACTCCCTTACTACCATACTAGATACTCCAGTAACAAACTTACTCATACTCACCCTAGGGTCAACCATTGTATTCGTGGCACACTTAGACAACTTGTCGAACTTAAGGAAGTACTCTTTCACTATCATTGAGATCTGCCTCAGGTTCACAAACTCCTCTAACTTAGCTTCTCTCTTTTCATAACAAAAGAAACTATCTAGAAACACATCCTGAAATGTCTTCCAAATCATAGAAGCTATATTCTCACCTCTACCATACTTCCACATAACCACCCAATCATACTCTACATCTTTAACTCTGTAGGATGTCAACTCCACAACATCCTATTCAGTATCATGAATAATCTGGTTGATTTTTTCACTTTCTTTAAATAAAGTTGTGGGTCCTCACCTTCTTTTTACCGAAAAAAAACTCTGGTGGATTCATTCTCATAAAGTCACTGATTTTGGCTGCTGCTAAATCCTTATTCTGCTAAAATAGTACTATCACCTAATGGTTTCCTTGAACATTATCAGTCAAAACTTAGGCCAATGCCTGAAAGAAAACCAAAAATTCAATGTGAGACACATTCTCATTGAGAGGGTCAGCATGGTGGGGTAGCTGGTTATCATTTCTGCGGGTGTTATCTCGACAATGAGGCATATTCAACTATCACGTAAGAGCACAAGTTAAAAGTAAATAGAGATACTGTAAGCATGATATATCATAAAGGAAAGAGGCAATTTCCTAAAAACATCCTGTAGCCTCTTGCTCATAAATGAGGCGCGCTTCACACCCATGATCAAGACTCTACGTAACATGTCTTTTATGACTCCCTATGACTCTTATAACCTTAGGCTCTGATTCTAAGTTTGTAACGCCACACAAATAGGTTATGAGATGTCATACAGTTTTCAAGACTATAAGTACCCTGAAGCTAATCCTATAAGCCTTCTACTAAACCTGAAGCTCATAATAAAGAAATAAAAACATATAATCAAAACAAAAATATCAAATTCTATTTGAGCTAAACTAAAATTATCTGAATATAATGTCTAAAAATACTAATTTCACAAGTTTGATCAGTCAATACTAGAAATCTAAATCTTATCTAGTAATCCGACAAGTCTAAACTACTATTAACTAGAGAGTCACTGGGACAAAGCCCCAGCTGAATCAAAATGTCTATTAATACTGAATCATTTATACTAGAAATTTGAAAAACTAAATAACTAGGTCCTCGAACTATGAGGACTCACCAACTATTGAGATACAGATAGAGATGCTCGAAATCACTCACGTTGCTGAAACAGAGTACCTAAACCTACATTATGTGACAATGTAGGACACAAACGTACATATGGATTATTACTTCTGGATTCTATTGAGTATATGGGGGTAAATGCATAATTAAATCAATATCTTAATATTATTATAAATTTGTAAAAGAATGCATTCTAAATATAGACAGTTCACATTAGCTGGAATATGTGAAAACTGAAAATCATAATCATGAATAACAAAACATGTTACATAGATCCTGTGAGTCATAACATTTAATTTCTAAAAGCTGTACTTATATTCTATCTTCAAATCATGTTGTCTAAGTGTTAAAAGTACTCTCTTTTATATCTGAAATCTGAAAGCTGACATCTGTAACTAATGCCTCAAATAAAGCAATAACTTAATAAAATTTGTAAGCCCTTACACTTACTTTATGAAAGCTTTACTATTAATCTTTGTTTTTTTCTATAAGCTATATGAAGGTTCTTCTAACCGACATATACTATTTGACCATTATAGTGTCCAACATCTAGTTCCCTTATGGGAAAACCTTATATTGGGGAGAGGTGTCATCTCTTGCAAAGGAGTATAACCTAATCTAAGTGATCACATAAGTATCTGGCATCCATATAGAAATAGGAATAATCTTATAATCTATACCTGCATTGGCTCATAGTTCTGGGGCATGTAAATAGACCCAACTCGTTGCTAATAATACTACCTTTAATCTATATGCTCAGTCTGTTGGAAATCTATTTTTAAAAACTAATATAAGGATTTACAATGAAAACCTCTTATAAATCTGTTAATTGTAAACTGTATCTAAATATGTAAAGTGGATTCCATATCTAAATTGAGATAAAAGATCAAATCTTTGTTAAAAAAATTGAATATAACAAGTCTTGGGATGCTTAAAAGCATAATCTTCTTGAAATACCAACTTTCAAACTAGGGCTAGCAATCCATGCATCTATTTCATGCCAAATCATCATAAAAATCATACTAAGTAATGAAAATATTGATAATTTAAGACTAAATCTTAAAATTTCTGCAATACGCATGCAAATACGAAAGTAGACATGCAATTCAACATTTAATTCACTATAAATCTCATAATCTTTCAAATAGAAGTATTGGGCATAACCCTAATTCAAAAATCATATAAATTCATATAAATTTACTTCAAAAACTAAGTTTGGTCACAAGGATGAAAGGACTATCCTTATTGAAAAACCCACATACCTTAATAGATGACTAGATGAAGAAACTTGAATTTTGAATCCCTATTTGTGGTCTTGAAGATAGATTCTTGAAGTTCTTGGATTGGGAATCCCTAATTTTGAGCTATCTTGGAAGAAGAAAGTTGGAATTATGATTTCTTTGGGATGAAGTTTTGAATTCTAGGGTTTCCTTGGAGAGCAATTTTCATGAAAATATGCATATAATGGTTAGAATAGGATTAATTTTGTGTTTTACATGATTTGGGGGCTTGGGAAAAGACTAAATTTCCCTTTTAAAATTTTAAACGAAACTGGAAATCTCAACTTTGCCACCCACAGCGATGTGCCACTATCCCGTTGGCTTTCTGGAAAATGGATAACTGCCATTTTGGCCTTTGGTACGATGCGGTGAAATTGCTTGCGCCACTGGAAAAGGACGAGTGCCATTTTGTACTCCACTACTACTCGGTGTTAGTCTATTTGAAGATTTTTGTATGACACAGTCGAATCCTGGTGAGCTACTGTAAAAGGGACGAACGGGAACTGGAACATCACCACGACACGATCTTATCACTGTGCTTTACTAGAATTGGACAATTGCAGATTTGTCCTTAACTGCGATGCGGTGCCTATCAAAATGCCCCATGGTATTCACTAAAATCACCATAACTTCTCAACGTAGTAACGAATTAAGGTGTAAATGGTATTTTTGGAAAGAAGGTTGAATTATCTACACATTAGTCAGTCTTGCGCTAGAAAATTTTACATGTATCAAGAGTTATTAATTTTTGAAGTTTCCCCTCGACATTCTAGGAGTAAATTTTGATCTAGGAAAAGTACGGGGTATTACACCAATCCAATGACTCATGAAGCAAGTACCATAGGTCTAATCTCAAAGCTCTCAAACCAACTGGTTGGAGAAAGAGATTGCCTACCATATAAAGCCTCAAAATGCGCCATCTCAGTACTAAAATGTTAGCTATTATTATATGCAAACAATGCTAAAGCTAATTTCTACTCCTACTGACCTCCTAAATGCATAATACACGCTTATAGCATATCCTCGAGAACCTGAATAGTCTACTTCGACTACTCATCAATATGAGGATAGAAGGCTATATCCACTTCCTCCTAAAAAGATCTCTAAAAGTTAGAAGTAAACACTGAACTAGGATCTGAAATGATAGATATTAGCACACAATGAAAACCTTTCAACACTGAAGGATATCTAAATAGGAATGAAATGTACTGACTTGGTCAATAATCCACAATGATAGAAATACCATTAAAACCATATGAAGTATGTGGCAAAACAATAAAAAAGTCCATGGTAATCCAGTCCAACTTCCACTTGGGAATGAGCAACCCCTAAACTAAGCCACCGAGTCTTTAGTGCTCGGCCTTCACCTACTCACAACATATGTAACAAGATATAAAGTCCGCCATATCTCTCTTCATACTACTCCATAAAAAATTCTTCCTTAAATCTCAATGCTTTTGAGTTATGCCAGGGTGAATATAATATCTGGAGTTGTGAGACTCACGCAAAATTGACCAAATCAAGTCAGCAACCCTTGAAACACAAATGCAACTATTAAATCTCAAAATACACTCATAATCTATGGTAGCTCTCTTGGACTCACCACTCATATCCTAACCACAGATGATGCAAAGTAACTTATCCATAAACCAATGATCACGAATCTACTCAAATAGGAAAGACCTTACCTTAACACTAGCAAGAATCCTCGTATGGTCTAAAATGTCAAGTTGAATCATAAAGTTTGCTAAGGACTGAGCGTCCCGTGCCATCAGCCTCTAAAAAGCTAAAATGAAAGCCAAGATACCCATACTCACAACCTTTTTGCTCAAGGCATCCTCTACCACGTTTGCCTTGCTCAGATGATACAAGATAGATATATCATAATCCTTAAGAAACTCCATCCATCTATGTTTCCTAGAATTAAACGCTCTTTGGTTCATAAGATGCAAAAGACTATGATGATCGATTAGGATCTCACAATGAACACCAAATAGATAATGTCTCCAAATTTTAAGCGCAAAATGTACTTCTTCCAACTCTAAATCATGAGTACGGTAGTTACGCTTATGCATCATTATCTACCTCGATACATTAGCTATAACTCACCCCGGCTTGATCAATACATAACCCAAAATAATACAAAAGCATCAGAATACACGGTGAATCCATTATTCTTAATAAGAAGAGACAAAATAAGAGATGATATGAGAAATCCCTTGAGCTTTACAAAATTCAACTCACGCTCCTCAGACCATCAAAAACAAACCTTTATTCGAGTTAATCTAGTCTTCAGTTCCACAATTGCAACAAAACTCTCAACAAACTATCTATGTAATTAGCCAAACCATTGAAGCTACAAACCCTAGTATGAGAAGTAGGACTGTCCCCATTAATAATAACCTCGATGCTTTCTTGGTCTACCATAATCCCATCCCTATACACTACATGCCCAAGGAATTTAATTAATTTAAGCCAAAACTTACACCTAGAGTACTTTTCAAAAAACTTAAGATCTCTAAATATCTGGGGTACAATACTCAATTGATTCATATGTTGCTTCTTACTCCTCAAATAAACAATGATGTTATCGATGAAAACAATAACAAAAGAATCCAAATAAGTTCTGAACACATGGTTCATTTAATCCATAAATATAACTAGGGCATTGACCAACCCTAAAAGAATCACCAAAAACTCATAATGACTGAAGGGGTCTAAAGACTGTCTTTAGGATATCCTTTGCCCGAATCTCAACTGATGGTAATCAAACCTAAAATCAATATTAAAGAACATTGCTATTCCCTAAAGCCGCTCAAACAATTTATTAATATGGGGAATTAGATATTGGTTCTTCATTGTCACCTTTTTATGTTGCCTATAATCAATACACATATGCATGGAGCCATCCTTCATCTACACAAACAATATAAGATCTCCCATGAAGACACAATTGGTCTACTAAAAGCCGTACTAAGAAGAAACTAAAGTTTGGAATTTAGGTCCTTAAGCTAAAAAGAGGCATATAGTAAGGTTCCATAAAAATTGGTCAGGTGTTCAACTCAAGATCAATAATAAAATCAATATCACGTTCAGGAGGGAGACCAGGCAAAGTAGTAGGGAAAATATTAAAAAATTCATGAATTATAGGAATAGAGTAAACCGATGGACTCTCTACAATAACATCATAAATATAAGTGAGGTAAGACTCGCAACCCCTTGAAATAAGTCTCGTAGCCTGAATGTACGAAATAATTCCCACTGTCTCATGGCTAATTACTCTTTGCTACATGACTGGGGGTTCGTCGGGCATGGCTAAGGTAAAGGTTTTGACAAAATAATCCAGGACCACATGATAGTAGGATAATAAATCCATGCCTATAATCACATAAAAATCAACCATATCTAATATAATAAGATAATCCTAAGTATTAAACTCTCAAATAGTCACAACACATGATCTATAAACCTTATCCATAACTAAAGAATCCCCTATAGGAGTATATTCAGATAATGGAATATTTATGAATCCTAAGACAACTCTAAAAGTTGGGCATAATAAGCAGACATATAAGAATAAGTGGATCCCATATCAAATAAAGCAAAATTAGATTGATGAAACACCAAGATCGTACCTATAATAACAACATCTAAAGACTCAGGCTTGGGTCAAGTAGGTAGGGAATACAACTAACTATGCCCTCCCATAGGCTAGGCTCCTGGTATCCTATTTGCCTGAGGACCTCTACGAGCACCCTAAAAACTACCCCTATGACTATACATACTGCCTCTTACCACTTTAATTGGAGGAATACTTTAAGTTAAAGAAATAATTTCTCCATGATCGAGGAACTCTCTCGAGAAATGACCAAATGCTCTACAACTATAATATACCCAAGGAACTATACCAGAACTAGAATATTTGGTTTACCCAAAATAACCACATTGAATACAACAATAAGAGGATGAAACCCTCGAGTACTTGCCACTACAATAGCCAGGATAGTTATTCAAATTATTGCCTTTATCGATAATTTGAAGTGCAGCCTGAATGGGCTACCTAGACTGACCCAGATAATGATAGGACTGACGCAGAGGGTACCTACATTGAGAACCACTACCTCTGAATTAAAAATTACTATTTCTCCCACTTAAACTACCCTGATAATGCAATCTGTTATTGCTACCCCCTTTGGCCTTGTAATGCTTCTCCTTCATAACCCAAGCATAATAAAAAACCTCAGCAAAAGAACTACCCACAAAAACTAATATTTGTGTAGATATGCAAAAAAGAAGTTTCAATCCTTGAACAAAGTAACAAATCCTCTTATACTCATAGTCAAGATAGAAGTAGCATACCTAGCTAGCTCATAAAATTGATCCTCATATTCTTTAATAGTTATAAATCCCTATTTCAAACTTGAGAACTAACCCTTATGGCTATGAGATTTATACTTCTCTAAGAAGACCTCAGAGAATTGAGTCCATAATAATAAGGGAGACCAAGATGACCTGGAATCAAGATTACATCTCCACCAATGTCGAGTTGGCAAATGCAACTAAAAAATAGTGTATTCCACATTATGAGTCTCAACTAGTCCTAAATTATGAAGCCTATCCTTAGAAGCAATCTAGAACTCATATGCATCCTCACCTAGTGTACAAGAATACCTAGGCAGAGCCAATCTCAAGAACCTAGCGAACATCTACTACTCAACAATTCATATGGTAGGCTCGATAACTACCAGATAAGCAACTGCCAACATAGAAGGGATATCAACTTTGGAAGCTACTACTATACACTACGCCCCCACCTTATAACTATTCTAATTTAAAGATTATGCACCACCAGTCAACCAAAAAAGTTGAACAAATGCATCCTTAAGAACTAATGAAAAAATATAACATGGTGGATCCTGAGCTACTCCCTAGCTTACCGCTAGCTGAGGTAGAGGAATATCTGGCTCTAGAGCAGGAATAACGTCTGATGAAGGCCCCCTATTTGGGATCTCTAGATAGGGAAACATCTCTAGATTGGACACAACCTATAGGTTTTCCATAAACATTAATAGGATCCCTAGGCTCATTCTAGGGATACTCATCTCATATAGCAGTAGCACGCGTCCTAGCAATCTTCAAAAGAGTGAAACCAAAGGAATTCTATAGAAACAAACTCATACTTGTAGCATGAAATAAGAAAACAAGTGAATAGATCCTACAAATATTCTATATCCTCCCAAAGATAAGAAATAAACATCATAATTCTAATCTATATGACTCTACTAGACACTTGCTCTGGTACCAAAAATATTGGTGAACCTAGATCTGATACCAATCTATTATATCCAATTTATGAGTCTTGAGTTCACTTACTTTATCTCTCCAATAGGTACGACAAACCATAGAACAGAGCTACATGCAATAGACAAACAACCTAAAAGTCAGAAATCTACATTTTAAGACTTAAAATAGAAATAAAGTAATCAGAATAGTCTAATAGATAAATAAATAATTATAATCATCCCACAACCTAGTAGTGTCAATACTAGAGCTACTATAAATGGAAAATAAATACTGGAATAGTCAAATAAAATCTATCTCAAATAACAGAAGACTAAACATATATACTAGAAGGAAAAAAGGGCAATTCTAACTTTGAGAGCTCACCCTATCTCTAAAATCTAATCAAGCTTGATCATCAGGTCAGCAGTGGCTACTAGTACATAAATCTGCACCCAGAAGGTATAAAAGTATAGTATAAGTAACGACACCATGGGAACTCTGTAGGCATTATAGGTCGACTAAGTTAAATCATGATATAAATATTATAAAATGTAAGATAAATAAGCTAAGTCAAGGTAAAAGGGCCAACCTTGAATAAGCTCGAACATCGTTGTGCATAAATAAGTGAATAAACTTAGAATAGTAATGTAAAGATCAGATAGCTATAACTACTAAACTTTCCCCCATAAGCCAATGAACGGGAAATTAAATAACCCAACCCAGGCCCTCATAAGCCTGAAGGGCATATCAAAGGAAATCAAAATAATTGAATAGCCATAAATTACCAATTTATCAAGACATAACTAAGAATCTATCAGTACTGTATAATATTATAAATAACACACAATGTAAGACTTGAATCAAAACTCAATAGCATCATCATTATTATTATCATTTTCTGGGCATGAATCAAAGCTCATGTTATCAATATCATCATCAAATGTCATACTTAAACTAAAAATAATATTACTATCAACATCAATTGTCGAACATGAACCAAAACTCAAAATTAATAAAATTACATCAATGAAACATACCACTAAACCATTTTAATAACCTATACCAATAACCATATCCATGAACCTTCACAAAAACCATATTTAAGAACTATACCAATAACCATATCTATAAAATATAATAATAATACATATTTGTAACCTAAAATTTACACCAACTACCAATTACAAAACTAGTATATTCATTAAGCATTTCATTTCCTCAAACCCCAAAAATACATATTAATAAGGGTATAACATGCGTATAAAGTCTACAAAATCTAGCATAAGTCTTGGTCAAAGATGGGCCAAAAGGGCCCACTTCTAATCATCAAAATCCAATTGTAAGGTAGATTATACCCTGGACTAGGCTAAGGTATTTAAATCCTCTTATAGATGCTAAATAATCCATAAATAGCCTTAGGATAGAAATTCTACCTAAGAAATGAGCAACTAAGTCAAATGTGCCTAAATTATTATTTTAAGATAGCTTAAACAATAAAACTAACCCAAATATTGTCAATCGTACCTTCAATACCTAAATCCAATGATGTATCCGTCATAATATCATTATCATTCTACAAAATAACTCAATCAAATAAGAGAGTAAACCTAGTCTATCTAGTCGCTGAAGAAAAGCCCAAACAATCCCTTGAACCTCCAATTCCCTTTTTGAGAAGCTTCCACAAGGTGTCACACAATGAAAATAAAAATGAAAACAATGATACCTATATTGCACTCTTATGATATAGGTGCAAAATTACATAAAAATACCATTAGGGATCATTTATGAAATTGCACTTTTGAAACTAACATAACATCCCTCTATGCTCAAGGAATATTTACCCTAAAAATGGATAAATTCAGAGCTCTAAAGGTGCTACAATTAAGTCATCAAGTTTTTAGGGATTTTGGAAAAATATGGAGAATTAAACATGGAAATTGATGCAAGCTTACCACAAATTCGAAGAAAAAACATGTAAATTAACTTCAACAAAGCTCTAAAATAAACCCCAAAAGATTCTCCAAAGTTTTCACACTATTTAGGGTTTAATATTTTTGGGAATGGAGAATAAATGGAAAAAATCAAGCTAAGTTGGGTTTTTATCCCAACTATGCATTCAAAGACTGCTTAAGTAAACACTAGACAACCTAAGTGGCCACCGCTTAAAGCGATCTAGTAATATTTTAGCGATACTTCACAACTTCTTCGGTACCGCTTAAGCAGCTATCAATTCTGCATTAAGGGTGAAACTTAAGTGATATCTTGATGGGATAGACTGGCCTCTTCATTAGTTAGTAAGGTGCTTTTGTGGGCCTTTCCTTAAGTGACATAAATGACTGCTTAAGTATTACAACAACTGAGTACACCATCTGAGCTCAATAATTAATCCGATCTTTTATCGACCCTCCAGGATTCATTTAGAATCTCCTACATACAAATGGACTATTATACCCAATCAAATTTGATGTCCACAATGACACAATTGCAATTTCCATCCGAGGTTATTCAAATAAAAAATTGGTCCCGCACCCACTTGCCATTTTTCTTAACTTCCAGCCAATAGCTTAAAATGTGTTTAGAAGCTTTGATACAAAAACCAAGGGTCCACATATCCTAAAATCATTGTTTCAGAGCTATTAAAATGGTCAAATTTTGAATATGAGATTATTTGATTGAAGTTTTTACACGGTAGCCAGTTTGAACTAATGAAGACTCTACGAAAAGGGAATTAGCTCTAAAAAGAAAATGAATTACCCAATAACTGAATTATCAGTTCCAATAATTTATAAATGAATTCGAGCAGATATAGGAACTGTCTAAATGGTGAAAATAAGTAGAAATACAAAAAAATGACCTAGATGGTCATTACAACTAATCTATCGATTGTATTATGAGATGGTTTGTATTAGTACACTCATTTTGGAATATTATTACATTAGAATCTTTGGTACTGAATTCACTAGATTTTGGGACCATCTTATGTATTTTAGCCTTTTTTGTATTTATTTTTTATCATTTCTTCATTTCTCTTGGCAGTCCATTAAAAGTAGTTCTGGAGTACGAATTGGCCTACCTACTTGTGGGTTATAGTAGTTTACAACGTGACCTAAGAAATTGGGTCATACTCTTGTTTCTTCATTATGTCAAATAAGCAGGTCCACATCAATTAAGAGATAAATAATATATAAACTATCAACTAAACGTTTGACAAGAATTCATATATTATCAGTCTTTCTTCAACCTAATAACAAGTGTACCAAGGAAATAAACCCAAGGGTATTACATAAAAAATATAAGTTTTTTCATCAAACAACATATTGCCATATAACACTAGCCATGAAGTGCATGTATAAAGAATCTACTATAACAACATACATCATATAATTCCACAATGAAGTCTACAAGACTCTCAGACCATAGGAGGCTATTTCCAGTAGACCCTCTGTAATAAACCATATCATAAATTTTGACATTTTACCAATAATTATATTTTTGTATTTGTAAGTTACAAAAGTTGATAGTGCGGGTTCCTAAAGTGTTTGCTGAGTTTTGTGTGAGTTTTTTATTATAAGGTTATTAAGTTGATATGAATTTGGTAAAATTTTGATTAATCTGACCTCATTCAGATGTTTAAATGATTCCATTATGTATGGTATGTGTTTTATAAGGGGTTTGCACTATAGGTTTGTGTTTCAAAGGTATCAAATGAGGTTTGGATACTTGTTCTGAGTTTGAAGTTGTATGTCATTGATTTTTAATAGTATCACCTATATTTAATTATTTATTTTAGGTTTTTGGATGGTAATTATTTATGTATCAAAAGTTTGGAACCAACAAAAAAAAATCGATAATTTTGAGTTAGTATGACGAAGCGATGCCCTTTCTAGTAAAATTTGGTGCTGGTGTGTCTTCAAAGCGATAAATGGCTACAGTAGGTCTTGTTATGCATAAACCGTTGACATTTTGTGATAAGGTCTCTTAGGCAGGTTGGGTCTCTTAAAACATGCCACTTAAGCGAGGAAACATTCGCAAAAGAGGAAATCAATAAATTCATGTCCTAATCGAATCTATTTTGTATTTTTGAGATCGGAATCTAAAGAGCTCCAATTGAGGTTATTTTTAATGTGTTTTCCTCATATTGATCATGAGTACATGTTTCTAACCTTGTACCCATTTCACAAGAATTTCTATTTAATTTTCATGATTTCTATCTACAAATTTGAGACTTAAAAAAACAATGTTACGAAATTAGAAGTTTTTGATTAGAGGATTGATTTTTTTTTTTTTGGGATTTAAGGTGCATGTACTATGTTAAAACTGATTTTGACAGATTTACCAAAACTTCTCATTTTAAACCATGTTTGATAATGAAGATTTGGGGCTTTCCCTGTAAATCTAAAATATTGTTATTTTATGATTTCATACTCGATTTCAACACCTTTATTCAATGAAATTTCAGATTTAAACTCCCTAACAATGGGCAACCCAAATTTGGTAAAATTCTACTTTTTCCCAAATAGGCCTGGGGTCAATTTCCAAATTGATTTTTTGAACTCGAATTTGAAATATTAAAATGTTGGTATCTCTGGGTTACTTTTCTCATGTAGATTTCATATTTGTTTAGAATTGTATTGCTCAAAGATGATTCAGAATATTTCTAATTCTTTGCATTGTAGTTAATCGTTGCAGGTCTTCTTTAATGCAAGATGAGATTTTTTTTAACTTTTCTTAAAAGTGTTTATGTAACACCCTAAAAATCCATGCTAAGATTTAGATCATGATTCAAGTATATGTATAATCAAAATTCATGTTTTGTTAGTATGAGAAGTGATTTGAAATTGTGTTAAGGCCATTGGTAACTCCGAGCTCATAGCCAAGTTTAAAACTTCCTTACTGACTTATTTTTATGAAAACTCTTTCTCTACTAAACTTTAAAAGCGTATAAATCTTATATTATATGGATGTTTTGAGGTCAAGAATCAATATATTGATGATCAATCTACTTAACAACACGTCTGATTTCTTGTAAATCGAATACCTGAGTAAAAAGTTGTTCTTATTTTACCAAAGGGTATCCATTTGCTAGAGAGTGACAACCTAAGTAATGAGCCATCACTTGGGTGAAAACTCATCAGGCTTGGTCATCAAACTTAAGTAGTAAGCTTGGAAAATGGCTCAAAAGTGACCAAATAAGTTTAAGAGACGTTATGGAGGTGATGATACATCACCAAGTCATCAGATAGGTCTATTCTATAATATTAAAACATTTTTGAATAGATTGTTTTTTTTTACCACTCTTTTAACACTAAAACTATGTTATTTAAGCCATCTTAAGGTTAAAAATAAACCTAAAATTCCCCAAGTTCACATTACTCACAAAAGTGAGCCAAATACAAAGAGAGAGACAGAGAGGGATTATTCTTCTCCAAAGGAAAGAATTAGGGTTCCTAAACTCTAAGCTCTAAACATGAAGATTTCACCAATATTTTCACTCTCAGGTATGTGGAATTTCATCATTGAGTTTTGATTCTCCCATTGAGTCATAAAGCTAATTTAATTTCTCAATTTAATCATCATCCCAGTATAGAGTTTCCAAGAAAAGTATGAATTCCTTTATGTTTAATTTCTTTATTTGATTAAGTCATGAAAACATTGTTTTGCAATGAATTCTAGTATCTATACATATCAGAACTATGAACTCCACGTATGTTTGTCAACTATTGATTTGGGGCTTGAGTTATGAAATTTCTCACTTTGTTTAGATTATAGAATTTCCATATTAGTTGCATTATTCAAAGATGGAGGGTTATGAACACATGAAGACTTAGGATATCATGCATTGATAATTGAATATGCAGTCCTTCAATTTTCATGATTTTGAATGATTTAAGATAAAGCATGGATTATTTAATTTTAGAACATTAGTATTAACAATCATTTTAGGATATCTATTTATATTCAGTTGAGAGTAGTGCTTAGCACTAATTAGGACAATGATTAGAACCTAGGGGACATAGGGATAAGGCTCACTTGTTACATAGGTTGAAACCTTTAGTAAAAGTCACTAGGTCCCAGAATTATTGCACCATGATAGGTTAAAAAACGTCACCTATAAAACTAGGTTTGACACCTTAGTACTTTTTGTTTAACAATTTAGTGGATCTACACCAGTCAGTGTTCGTACCCTTAGCAATGTACAAAGTACCCTTCTAGTTGGGGTTATAGGTTGGATCGTAGTTAGCTTCGAGTAAGGTATGTCGGTTAATAGTAGCTTCATATTTCAGACTTAGATTAAGCGTGACCTTGTACATAGCTTTTTCAACATATTAAACAGTTATATATTTATTACATAGTCTTTGCATTAGATTATATATTTTAGCTCCATGTTTTGCTTATCACGTCATCTTTAAAATATTTAGTTTATATGGTGTGCTGCATATACCACATGCTTAGTAAATTCAACGTATTGACCATATACAGTTTTTGTGCTATTTACTTTATAATATAGGTTCAGACATTCAACATTTCTCTTCCGATTACTACGAACCCATACCTATCAATAATAGAGTTTGGTGAGTCCTCATCATCCAAGGAATAACTTTCAGTACTTTTATTGTGTTATTATCTTAGTTTTAGATAGTTAGATTTATATCTAGATTTATCATAATAACTCATCTTAGTAGAGGCCTTCAGATAGATAGATAGTATACTTTCATCTTATGATTTGTTCTAGATGATTTTCATTTTAGTTTTGCAGTTTTGTTTTGGATTTTCTTATATTACCCAGACTTTATATTATGCACAATGATAACCAATCTTTATATAATATTTTTAGTGTCATGCCATGCCATGGGTTAGCTTGGGGTCATCCGTGTTACAATAAAAGAGTAGTCACGAGTCGTTATAGACTAGGTATAGGAGCATCAAGTTTAAAGTATAAAAGGGTATCTAAAAGATCATTAAGTAGTGTCTTCTTCATGGGTGTGAAGTATGCTACAATTTTGAGTTAGAGGCTATGAAATTTTTTATGAAAAGTTTCACTTCTATTGTATTCATATTATGAGATAGAGTGTGAAATCAATTAAAGCCTTATACTAAATTAGGCTCTACAAATATACAGAAAATTCCTCCCAAAATAGAAAACAAAAGGAGAAATGGAAATAGTAACAAAAATATAAGCCAATAAGCACCAGCAACTCCAGATGACCCTTTGAATAGATAAGTTGTAACACCCCGAATATCCATCTAAGATTAGAACTATGCTTCTAGTACTTGTAAATAAAACAGTATGCTTTGGTGGAGTTAGAAGTGATTTAGACATTTATTAAGGCCACAAGTAACATCTAGATCAAAGCCAAGTTGAAACCTTTCTTACCAATGTTTTTATTACAAATAATCTTCTTATAGTCAACTTGAAAAAAGAATAAATCATAGATTATGGAGTATTTTTAATCTCAATACCCACCAAACAAAAGGTGTTTGAGTATTCTTTCTAACACATTAATTTTTTCCTTAATTTAATATTAGTTGAAAATGTTTTAGTCGGAAGTGAGAATCTACGAGCTTAGGTATGATCTTGGTCAGATTATACGATTATACAATGCTCTTGCCTGATTGAAACGAAAACATCCTAGGTTTCTATTCTTAAAATTTCATGGAATTTTTGTTCTCTGGACCCAATACGACTCATGGGTAAGAGTTGTATATTGGGGTATGAGTGGTCTGGTCCTATCGTATGCTGACCAATTTTAGTTGATGGGATGGTTTTGGTCACTAGAATGGGTATAACTAAGGGGTATGACTCATAGTTCTTGGTATGATTCATATCAGGAACTCGTATGGTGGGCAGTTTTTTATCCTTCTGGTATTTCATTCTGCTAGGCATTTGGGCCATGTGTATGGATCGTATGCTGGAGTTATGACTTGGTTTAATAAGTCATATACTGGAAAGTGTCTGATCCAAGGGTAAGGATTGGATACGAGTGGTGGGTACTAATTATATTGGGTAGGTACGACTCGTATGGGTAAGTCATATTCCTATGATGGGATTTTGGGCAACTTATGTAGGGGTACTCTAGACATTTCCTTGCTTACCCTAATTAGGACCCATAACTTCTAATACACATAAGATGCTATTTACCCTATTATTCTTTTCATTAACACTTAGAAACTATTCCAAAACACCTATAATTCTCTCAAGAGCTTGTAGGTCAAGAAAGTTAGAGTTTCATCTTGAGGACTAATTTGGGGATTACTTTGGGGATTTTTTCTATCAATTCTTTTGTATCAGGCATGATTCTCTCCCCTCATTGTAATTTCAACTAAAGTCAAGGTTTATTTGGTTGATTTCATGGTTTTACTATTTTATGATTACGGTTTTCATCTATTATTTGGGGGTTTTGTTATTAAATGCTTGGTTATGGTTTCCTATGATTTTAATTATACTTTTATATGCATTAATGATGGATTTGGACTCTTGGATTACATGGTAATGGTTTAATGGTCTTTGGTATTGGTTTTGGTTATATTATGCCCCCAATGTTTTTGATAAAATGCTTATAAAGATATGTTCATTGCATTGACTTCTTTTAATAGAACTCTTGCATGTCTTAAATTTGGTAAAGGAATTATGCATAGTTTAAATGGTTTTGAAAGTCTAAAGGATAAATGGTTATGCTGATGGGAAACATGTAAGTTTTCCACGCTGTTTAATATGGTATATGGAAGAGCACTTGAAAGTCCCCTTAAACCTAAAAATGTATTGCTATGGATGATACTTCAAGGAAATGATGGTATAACGATACCAGTATCAATGGTCATGGATAATAAAAGGACAACTATTTGGTTATTTGGAAATTAGTTTTAATTGGAAATTATTGGCAAGTTGTATAGCAAAGTCATGAAAGGTAGCGGTCCTGGGGGGCCCAAAACTGGAAGCCATATTTGGCAATATTTTGATTGGTCTTAGTGGACCGTGTGGATGATGTCACACTATTGGGGGATATACTAGTCTTCCCATGAGATACTTCCCTGGTCGTGCAACTACACACACTGGGGTTATTTCAGCAGGGAGAGCTACACCCATATTGCCATGCGTGGATTAGGATGACCAAGCAGCATAACCCAGGTAAAGGTTTTAAAAGAATGCAAAACTCGGTCACCTTTACCAGCATTGTTATATATATATGTATGGTTGCGTGCATTGGATAGTTTTACATTGTTTTATAAATGTCATTATTTTATCCTTATCTTGAGAGTCATGCTACCAGTCAATATCTAACTCATCTACTTGTATTTGTATACCCACGTTATGAAGGAACGGGCCGTTCAACCTCTCTTACATAGTTATTGACTTAGACATGACATTTGGGCTGAAGTGGTGAGTTTCATCCTTTCAAAAGACATTATTTTATATTATAGATATTATTAGACGTTTTGACTTTATTTTGGATATAGGTTTTGGCCATTGTTGGGGACATGTCCTAATCGGATTTATTAACTCCTTTGGATAAAAGCTTTGTGGTACTTCTGGGGGTTGGTATGGGTAGGATCGGTGTTGGTGTCGGCCTTTACCTTGTAATATACTTAGAGGCTGGCATCATAGGACATTATTTCTCACTGTTCCATCATACTACATTTTGGTATTGATTTTATTATATTTTGGTATATTCTTTGGGTATGGCCTGGTGTATGACCTTTGGTTTTGCTTGGTATGTTTCGATGGTTGATTTGGTATATTTAGACTAGGTTGGGTCGGTCATGGTTGTGAACCTATCTCATAGTCTTAATGAGTGCATTTATGCTATCTTATTAGATGCTTGCAATTCAGCCCATCTAAGGCTGGATATAGGTGGTTGGGTTGGGTAACTGCAGCGGTCCCCCATCCTGGTTATATTTGGGATGCCCATAATGATAATTCTTGGGGTCAGGTCATGTCAGAAACAATACCTAACACCTTAAAGTTTATAAGTATACCTTCTAACCGTGATAGCGAATCACGACCATGATTTTAAACCACAATCTTAGCTAAGATTGAGAGTCCTAAAGCTCATTAGGCTAGAACTTTCAACCTAAGAACAAAGGCACGATCATAGGCAAGTCCCACAATCACACTATAGATCATCTGATCAAGTATAGGGAGCCTCAAATAAGCCACCCAACCATGAGCACCACCCACAATCATAGTTGGGCCCCACAATCATGGGATGAGTTGTTCTTCCTCCTATGCAGCATTCTTAATTTTGTTTTATAAGGGGTATTCTAGTTTTTTTTTTCATTTTTACAACTCTAAACTATGTTTTAAAGCAACCCAAAATCTTATTATTAAGAGTAATATTACACTAAATCCCTAATTACTTAGAAATAATTGACATTTTGAAAAAAAAAAACAAGAGAAAAAAGATGATTTCTCTTTTTTAGGGCAAACTAGGGTTCATCTTCTTCAAGCACCAACTATAGATATTTCTTTAGGGATCTTATCTCCATATATGTGGGATTTCATTGATGGGTTCCTTCCATATATTTAGTCAAAAAAGTAACTCAACTCCCCATGTTAATTTATTCTTCTTGCTTAGTGTTTTCATGACAAGAGTGAATTCCAATATCTAAGTTTCTTTCTATGAATGAACCATGAATATATGTTTTACCATAAATTTGACAATCTTAACATACTCATGACAATGGATCTTTATCATATTTATAAATTCTTGATCTTTGAGCTTGCATTGTGTAATTCTATATTATTAACTGTTCAGTTTATGAAACTGTCATTAGTAATTGCATTATTTTGAGATGGCGAGTTATGATCTCCCGATGACTTAGAATATCATGCATTTAAGTTATATAACCATTTATTTAATTTTTAAAATTTATAATACTTTAAGATAAATACTTATCCTTTAGTTTTAAAACATCATTATTGTTGAGCATTTTTGTATATCAATTTACTTTGAGTTGAGACTAGTACTTAGCACAAAGAGGTGAAGGGTTTTGAAAACACCGGCCTTAAATTATGTGCCACCATAGTTAAAAGTGGTCCTCACTAGTTAAGAGTGTCTCCTTTACCCTTAATGGGATTATGAGTGAATTCACGTCAATCATGGTTCGTACCATTGGTTTGGTATAGAATACCCATCAAACACGAGTTACATATTGCATTGAATATGCTCATATGGTCTATGTAGGTTATAGAAACTTCATACAATTTATCCCTATAACTTGGTTGACCTTATATTCAGTTTATTCAAAATCTTTTAGCGTTATCTATCTATTACTTAGTTATATCATTATGTTGCAAAATTTAGTCCTATGTTTAGGTTATCATGTCATTTTCAACATGTTCATCTCACATAGAGTAATGTATATCTCACATGCTTAGTATATTTAAAGTACTGACCATATATTTTTTGTGCAATATTGTCATATAATATATGATTTTACATTCGTCTTATCACTCACGATTAGCTTGACTCAACAGTCACTTCAGTAGCAGTGCTTGGTAAGTCTTCGTTATTCAAGGACTATTTATCAACATTTCTTTTTAATTTTTTTTTGAACTATTAGAGTTAGCCAGGGGCTTTTCCTACAAACTCATCATAGTAAATGCTTTCAAATAATTAATTAACTTTCAGCAGGATGGTTTTGTTGACATTATGGAATTAGTACTCCATATTTATTTTGTTTTATCATTGTTATATCTTTTTGCTTAGTTTCTGCTAAGTATTTATCATCTTACCTAATTATTATTAGTGTTCTGACATGCCATGAGTTAGTCTAACGTCATTTGTGACTCTAGGCACGATGTTATGCCTAGGGGCTAGACCTTGGTCATGAAAAACTTGATATCAAAGTATTATGATTAAAGTGTCCTAGGATTTCTAAAAACTTCATTGAGTAGTCTTGTTCTTATGTGTAAGGCACGCCACACTTATGAATAAGAGACTATGAAACATTTTTGGAAAAGGTTCACTTTTTTATCTTAATATCATGCGGTGAAGTGTGAAATCTATTAAAACCTTATTCTAACTCATTATCTACACATCTACTAAATAGTTCTCCCAAGATAACTAACAAAAGTAGAAGTGGCAACAGAAATGGAAATCATCCAAAAAACACCAACTCTAGGAAACCCATTAAGCGAGCACATTTCTCTTGCCAAATTTAGGATAGCTTTCATAGTTTTATGTAATGACCCTTAAGGTTCATTAATTTTTTTCATGTTTTTCATAATTTAATCCTTTCTATAGTTGCTATAGGTTAATTATAAATAATGAGAACTGTTGGTTCAGTTATGAGACATTTCATTTAGAATTTAGGTTTAATTTTATATTTAGAGCTTTCATTGTTAAGGAATTGGTCTTGGACGAAAAATCTTACGGAACCATATTAGATTGAAATTTTTATAGTGCTATCAGCTCCATAACATTGATTTCAGTATACGGGGACCCTTGGTTTAGGTCACAAGGCCTCCGAACCCATTTTAGGCTATTTGGCAGATTTAATGAAAAATGGAACTAGGTGAGGGACCTATATTTAATTGAAACAATGTCGGGTGAATGTTTCAATAATTCCATTGGGTTTAGAATGTCAAATTTAGTATGCTATCATACCTCTTTTAGCATGAACAAGATTTCAAATAAATCTTGAAGTCTCAGTCATAATCCATGAGGACTTGGAAATTTCTAGTGTTGTAGTTGCTAGTGCATCCAAGCCTTGGGGTTCATATTCATGAGGATTATCCACATTCATGATTGTCAATAAATCTTTACCTTTGCATTTATGAGCTAGTCATTACATTCGCATAGATAAAGATGACATGACCGACTCAACTTTAGTCTTTGCATTCATAGTTGATCAGTCGAGTTTATGAAGGGTCTTTCCGATTCGATCTCAAATTTGTGATAGGCTCCTATATTTTTGAAGAATCCTTGACAACCCTTTTATATTTCTCTTTCGATTAATCTTAATACCATTTTAGGGATTTTTCCACGATTAATAGTCCCTAGATCTTAAGAACTCATGGGGAATTATAAATTGGAGCTAGGGATGTTTAGAGGATGATGGAGTGACCATTTCCCACTAATTTCTTTGTAAGTTTTTGGCCTAAATCCTCTATTTAATTTTTGTTTTCTCTTTTATTTAAGACATCTATCGGGGCTTATATGAGCATCGATTTATTCTTTAATGATGCTCAAATTTTGAGCACACATTTCTTTTTCTCTGAGGAAAACAATGATAAATTTAATTTTTGAACTCCATTACCTATCCCCATGGGTCCATTATTGGCTATATTTTAGGCCCGGAGTTTGATATTGTAATATGGGTAGCTATTTTACTCTTATTAATACGTAGATTACTATTTTAATAGTGCAACATTATTTTGAGATGGTGTATTAAGAACAAGCAAGAAAAGGCTGATTCAAGAATATGGTTTAACATCGAGGTAGGATTTGGTTTACTTTTCTCTATGAGATGGTGTTATGAATATATAGCATGTTAGGTAGGGATTATAGGTTATAATTACTACTAGTATATAGTGACTTGACCTAATTAGGGTATTTAGGATAGCAATATGACCTTAATCTTAGCCGAGAATTCCTTTTAAGGCTGTAGAATCCTATTTGATGATGAGGTTGATTAACTATAAATTGGCAAAAGGAATTGATTTGCATAAGAGCTAGGATATTATTTAATATTTAGGGCGATATTTCCCAATTAGACCATTGTAGTATCTTTTTGCCATTGTTTATATTAGTCCTTGGATTATGATGTTAAAATTATTTTGAATTCAATATTGTGGGATTGAGGCCGTGACTGTGACACCTTTTGAGCACCAGGTTAGTATTCCATCCCTTTTGAGGATGTTGTTGTGGTTTATAGATGTTTATGGTTATATTGCTTGGATATTGTTGATGGCATTCATTGTTTAGGCAAATTATCATTTACTTAGTGGTATGATTCAAACAAAATCCCTAATTTTACTACTATTTTTTAAAAATTGATTTATTCCAATTTTTTCACTATTAAAAATGGATTTCTTCTATAATAGGGATTGTACCAACTCATCTAATGAATAGTGATCTTCAAAACTAAATATGATATTTTGGAAACTAGATCTAGATTGATTTTGGTCCATCGCTATTCCACTCTTTTACTACAACTATTTACTCTAGTTTAAAAATATTTTGACCTTTTCTATGCTATTATGCATAGTGCGTCTTGGCGTTTATGTTGGCTAATTAATTTACAAATTTACTCTTTTTTTCACTATTTAAGTCCATGCATTTATTATACTTATATATATATATATATATATATCTTTAGTAGTGGAAGAAGTAGATTGATTATGGTGGATATTATACGTCCTAGTTTATGACCAGGTAGTGTATAAGGATATTCTGAGTCTCCTATTGTCCCCTTTATCCGTGATCTATAGTGTCAGAGAAGAAAGGTTGTCATAGATCCTTCCTTTATGATCTATTACGTTGGAGAAGTTTTATGCACTTGGTATATTTGACTTTCAAATAAGATATTGGTTACTGCTGGTTTATTTTCATTTATTCAAAAGCATTTCCGATCTGTAGTATAATTGGTTGGTGCTTATATCTATCAGCCTTATGGGGGTTTGTATAGGTATAAGCTTTAATTCTTGTTTGCTATGTGCTTGCATGCACTTTTTGGGATTATGGGGTCTTGATTAGATTATTATTTGTCCGAACTAGTTGGTTACTTTATTATTAATTATTGTGGTTAGTTTATGGAAAGATGATTATGGACTATTTCTTGAGATTATCAGTATGTTTTTTGATCTGTTTCTCTGCTATTGGTACCTTATATTATTGATAGGGTACCTTATAATTAGATATACTTTGATTAGTGGACTATTTATACTAGTATTAGCTTTCCTACTTGTTTATGATCCTCTAGATTGTAGGTTTAACCCCTCAGGTTATTATTTTTGTATTAGTCCTATGCATATATACTTATGTATATATGGTATCATCATATATCCCTCGGTTTCCTTATCTATTGAAATTGTGTCTGTATCTTTTGGCCTTGTATTACTTCTATATATTCTCTCTTTACTATTTATTTGCATATTGACTAGTGATATATGGTATTGCACTTTAGTTCTTGAGTACAGTTAGAGCTAGTTTACCCTTTTTATGTTATTAGCAACATTAGGCTTTGTTTCGTGGGCAGTTGCATACTATTTACATTCTTTCTTTACATATTTTATATGCTTACATAATATTTAGAGCTCAGTCGAATAATGCCTATTGAGTACCATATATTTGGTATTTATCTATATTTTTTAGGTTTGCAGATCATAGTATAAGTTCTCTCAATTAATATGTGCATTATGCAGAGCAGATATGGAATGGAAATTTGGGTGAGCTCTTGACATTTGGAGTATTCCTGCTCTTTCTCATATAGGTTAGACTTATCTTTATTTTCTATTTTGATTGGTTGTACCTATATAGTATCTCCCTCGTGCTCTGATTGTATTAGAAACTCTTGTGCCAACTTTACTAAGTCTTGGGGTTACTATATATATATATTAGTGTTTTTATCATATTTATTCTGCATCTTTCTTTCATCTCTTTTGATAGTTTGTTACTATTTTTTTTTTTGGATTATGGGTTGGCTTACCTACTAGTGGGTTTTAGTAGGTGCCATATTAACTTAAGAAATTTGGTCCTAACATTGGTATCACAGACTATGTTTACCAGTGTGTTAGTACAAGAGCTAAGTGTCTAGCAAAGTCCTATGAATCTATATAAGACATTTGTATCCTATCTTTGGGAGACTATAGGGTATTGTTAGAAAATTCTAATGGTGACTCCATGTTGTCCATATTTCTATAAATCTCTAGTAATTTCTTTGATTCCACTCTATCCCTAATGGTGGACACGAAGTTATTGATCGATATAAATAATTCTTTATATGTGTCTCCAGGGCTTCAGTTCAACATTAGGCTAGGGAGTTAGAGACTTATATCGAGGATCTTCATCATTAAAGAAATTGGGTCTAGCCAGAGCTACAATAAAGTTTGTGTCTACCTCAATTCGATAAGAGTAGTATTACAGATTTAAGGTTTATTAGTGCATACCTCTAAGCCAAAGATAATGTTTGTTACATCGAGTGGTTCTTAGACTATAGTTGGATTTATCGGTGTTCAATTGGATTATCTATTTATTTTATAGTATGAGATTGGGTTTCTTAAGTTTTCCTGACTTACCCCTATACTATATCCTTTAGAGCATGATTTGGTGCATGGATTTGTCAGAAGATACCTTTCCAATTTTCTTGCCATGAAACCATTTGATAGTTGTTAGGTCTTTTTTTTCTTAGTTTGTTGATCACACAAAAACCACAAAGAGGGTATTTATTGACACATATGGATATAGAGGTAAGAGGATATGCATCGCTACAATTTTTATCATAATTCATCTAGGAGTAAGGATCGTCCATATAGAGGTCAGTATCACTTGCAGCCTATCAGGTTTATAGAGGTAAGGGGATATGCTCTTAGATAAGAAATTGTTGTTGCAGCGGATAGAGTTCACATCAAATATTATAAAGTATGTAGTATAGATCTTTAGGCCATTGTAACCATTCTAGATCAGTGGTGTAATGCATTAAAGAATCCCAAGGGCATCTTTAGAATATGGAGAGATTGGTCATTGGTCTAGGAAGTCCCTTCAGTGTTAGTTTATTGTCCAAGGGTCAATATATATTCCTCACTATCCTAGAGATCCTAAGATATGTTATGACTGAAGGGAGGATGCTCATTTGTGTTTTAAGTGTCCTAGGCATCTATTGGCAAACCAGTTAAGGACTTCTTGTGTTTTTCATTAGGTTAGAACTTCATAGGTTTGTTAAGATTGTAGAGAGACAAATCACTTGTCCATAGAGTGTGCTCGATGTTTGATTATTCATCATTTATCATAGAAAGATCAATCTCATAGAGTTGTGGCACCTTTAGTTAGAAGTGGTTTAGTTAGTGCCTCAATTAATTATACAAACACTCATATGGGGTTTGGACTCACTTAGATTTATTTTCTTTGGGCATGTTAGGACTGTGACTTTAGATTTTCTATCGTGATAGGTGAACCTTTGATTTTATTACATTATTTTTGTTTAAGTTGAGTTGGGGTTTTCACATCCTTTTTTACTTTTATGCCTTGATGTTACTATATTGGTTGTTGTAGCCTTTATGTTGATCTTTATGTATATATTACTGCCCCTAGTAGTGGATTGAGTGGATCAATATTATTATTTCCTAGAGGTTTAATATTTGGGTTAAAGTCCCTTTTCTTTGACATATTAGCCTTATTGTGGTTCTAGAGTGTTAATGTTATATTTTTTCATATTGGTTCCTCCTACACTCTATGCTAGTGTTGTTATTATTGCTATTATTACTTTGGAGATTATGAATTCTTACTTAGTAAATGACTATACTAGCATCATCTAGTTTGCATTTCTATCCTTGCAATTCTTTTTGTTGTCCTAGATGGCTAACTCAATTGGTTGGTGCTCTTTCTTTCAGTTAGGTGAGTTGGTTGTTTCTCTTCTGTTGGCAAGGGTAGATTGACTGTTGAGTGGTTTGTGATAGTAAAGTTAAGTTTAGCCTTTTATGGCTTTATGGTGATTCTAAAGTTTGTTATTTAGTTTCATTTCCTATAGTTTGTAATTTAGTTTCATTTTCTATTACAGATGTGGAAATGTTTAAGGCTTGCTTTTTTTGTTTGCTGAGATTCTAGCATTTACAATCTTTTCTATAGACCATTCCTAAGGTTGATAAATTTGAAATTTGTTCTTCCTATTTGTATAGTTCATTACGCGATTGCGGTCTTGATCTTGATATTGATAGTGAGTTCGGTACTCAATTCTCTTTGTAATGCTTCATGGTTCAACAAAGTTAAAGTGGGTGGATTTGTGTGAGTTCAAAAAATTCTTATTTCAGCATTTATTTAGCCTCATGTGACTTTATTAAGTGCTTCTCATTAGTGATATGTCCCTATTGGTATTCGTTGTCGTAAATTGAGTGTTGAGTTAACAAAATTTAGGCTAAGGTTATATTTATCGGAGTGGGTTAGGTTTTGGATATCCATAGTACTATTTGACACCTTGATGGGTCCTTGGTTATGCATAAATGTATTATTCCCTACAACAAATATAGATTTTATTAGTAATATCTTTTGCATATGGTTTAATTAAACCGTGGTTATATCTTTGAAGATATTTCAATTTTAGACCTTACAAGTTGGATATATGCTTAGTCTCTAAAGGTGAGATGAGTTTGGGGTATATGCTTGATTTTTGGTAATGAGATTTATTTTTGGTGTTAGTTATCTTGATGATTTATTGACTCCAATTATTATTTTTGACTCTATTGAATAATGACTTGGGAGTTGCAATTAATTTTGGTATGTGTATGTTTGCTCGATAACAAGATCGGTTTGGTTAGTTGAGGTTGAGTAGTTCAGCATCATTGTTGAGATTATAGATATGGATTACATAACTTTCTTACAACCTATTTAGACGGTTTGATTTAGTTGGGCATTTATAAGCAGGTTAAATATGCTTATTTTTTACATTTCTTCTAATTTTCCCTTAGTTCAGATGGATTATGCTTGATAGATGCTAGAGAGATAGTCCATTGGCACACAATATAGCTTTTACTACTCTTGACCTTGCCTCTCAATTTTTTCCATAATTTTAGATTGTCTTCTTAGCATAAGAAGTGTGCTCAAGTTGAACTTAGCATGGTTTCATCCACAGGTGGTGGGAAATCCTAGTGTGGATCATTTAGTCTTAAGAATTTGTGCTTCAAACTCTAAACTGTCAGTTTTGAGTATCATTCAGACCAACTGTAGTTTTGGCTAGATGTTACAGGCTTTGACGAACTCAATTTGTGTGTTTAGGTAGTAATTTATAGGCTTATTTTTGTGCTATCCATTATGGATTTTTCGTAAATCATCTTCAGTTCTTCGTAGTCAATATGATGTGATTGCATGAGCACTGGGATGAAATTTTGGTTAATTCTGTGTAGATAGTAAATTTGGTATGAGAAGAACATACTAGATTTGGAATTTGGAGTTGGTCGCATGATTTATGACTTGGATTGTGTTTATCTTGGCTGAGTTTCTTCTTTGTTTTGATCATATTGGCATGATATAAGTGTATCATGGGTTGGGTTTATATGTTTCAATTGTGTTTGGCTTAGTTATAGCTCAATTGGTTATTGAGTATGAGTTTTGGCTTATTTGGTAAATGAAGTAAGCAAGATGGTTGAAAAAGGGATACCTATATCAAAATACCCTACAAGCATTGTCTCTATTTAGAGGTTATTTAGGGAGTCTCTGTTAAAGTATGCAGGTCCAGCACCTCATCCATTTTAGCTTTTAGGCTCTCCCTATCTGTTGACTTTCAGCGATAAAATTCCTTTTAATAGTGGATATTGTAATGTCCCTTTAGGTCATATCCTCAATTTTGGGCATTTCTAAAATTTTAAGCCTTCCCTTCCCACAACGACTACAAGTTAATTATGAAGTATCAAAACTATTTGTTCAGTTATTAGATAGTTTATTTGGAGTTTAGGTTTAACTATTTCTTTGGAGCTTTTGCTCTTAATGAATTGGTCTCGAACAAAACACCTTGGAAACAATCTCGGATTGAAATTACAACAACTCCATCAGCTCAGGAATGTTAATTTCTTGTGATTTTTGTGTGATTTGTCCATATTACCCTCCAGTAGTTACTTTTGTTTATTTATGGGGTGTGGGGATGTTTTTAATGGTCCAAATGTATTTCATTGTGATTTGTGTGAGTTTGTGGGTTTTGGTGGTAAAAAAGGCATTAAGTTGACTTCGGTCAACATTTCTTGTTCTATGCATATGATGGCAAAATTGACTGCACCAACATGTTTGAAATATCAATCTTAGGTTTATAACATGATTGGTAGGGTTTTGCGGATTTTTTATCTCATTTCGACCCTCGAATTGAAAAGTTGTAAAATCAGGTCTTTAGGGGTCAATTTTGTGAAAACTTCTTTTTTGAAAATTTGATATTGACTTTAAGTCTGGAGCATTAAATTTTATAGGGTAGGTATTGACAAAATCTACTATAAAGCCTTTACAACCATAAAAACTAACAATCTCTCACAAATAATACTAAAATATATTGGTAATTGTACCAATCAACTACACGCCTAAAAAATGCCATAATACAAGCATGGGAAGGGGTAAACTAGTCAAATCACTAAGAAATGAGTAATTCACATACATATAGAAAAGTAAGGTCATTATAGTGTTAGAATATTAAGTTTAGTAGAGACTCGCGATTTGGTACATAAATATTTGTATCTATCTTAGAGAAGGTATAATATATCTTTTGAAAACTTCTCTTATTTTATTCCTTATCGTGTGATTTCTTTCATACCTTGTGTTCTAAATTGTATTTCACTCTTTTCTGCACAAAAGGTAAGGAATAGATCCTATGAGGCTAAAGATACTGAGCTATCATTTAAGGATAATGTTTAGTCAGATGTTCCAGTAATGAGTCATGGATATGCAGGAGCTAGCGTAGGAGCTCGAGGATCTACACATCTAGAGGTAGTACTAAGGGGCTCTCCCCTAAGTTTAAGGTTGAGCATACTAGTGATATAAGGCCTAATCTAGTCCCATAAATTTCTTCTACCCCGATCTTGGATGGTTTGTTGATTTATTTTTTGACTTATTTGGGGGTGCTTCTTTTAAGTGTACTTGGTATTGCTCTTGCTCCAATTATTGTACCTTTATCTATGCTAAATTTTTCCTATGGTAGTTTTGAGTATGGATCCTCCAGCGGTATCGGCATTGGGTTATGTCACTCCACAAACCTCGAGTGTTATTTCTCTTTCAGTACTTGTATCAACATAAGGGCCACGATCACGATTATTCAAGCTAGTAAACCATTGGCAATGGTAATAAATCCTCCAAAATCACAATAGATGCGATCAACATTAATCCTCTGTGATTTCATATGAGAGGAAATTGACCCAAGGATATAGATGTAATTTCACCTAGACGAGCTCAATTACTTTTATTGGCTAAAATTCTTTAATCATAATCATTTGCAACCCTACCTTTCATCCATAGTTTAATGTTTTTGTAATTTCTTGGAGCTTGGACCTAAATTTGTACTAATCTTGATCGAAGAATACATTAAAGTGAATTCTAAGTGGATAATTGGCAAATCCCCTTGAGGATTCATTGAAACTTCAAGTGTGGTTTTCATTTTCTTTATTTTTGATGAATCCCTTTAGTGGATATATTGGTTTATTTTTGCTTATTATCATTATGAGTAACTATTTCTTCCACCTGGGATTATGTTAAAATAAGGTGCAATTGTATATGGTTGTGATTTATATATGTATATGCTAGTTTGTTTGTGATGAGTTCTACTATTTATTGACTAAATTTGTTGGGATTTATGGGTGAAAGTCCCACATACTCAAATGGGTTTGATGGGTAAAAATCCCAAACACTTGAATGCTCAAACTATCCTTGAAAGCGGGTTTTTGGTGAACTTTTAGAACCTATATAATCATTGAAAGAGGTATATGGGAACAAATTTAATAGTAGACATTTTATGGGCATAATTTGCTAATTCTGACTATCTTAGACATAAGGGTGATTATAAGGTTAACTATACCTTTGGTATCATCCTAGAAATAACGATACCCAATTGTGGTGTTTGGTGTCCTTAATTGTCACACTTGTTAGGTACTTGAAAGGGTCAATGAGTGACATTTTTTTAGGTTTTGTTGAAGAACTAGCCTCAAGGATTTTAAGCCTATCCTACCACATCAGCAGCGATTAGAATTTACGCTAAATAATTACGTTCCCATACACAAATTACCCCTAGGATAGAATAATCCCAAGATCCGTGTCTAATTGATTACACTCTAAATATTCTTAGTCTCGAATGAGTCCTATAGAAGCCTAAGAATTACTTTCACATTTGAAAAGATTGAGAACCGACAAAACCATTCTTACCATTGGTTTAAACATAGCAGCAACTATCATTTAAGAGTTACTCAATCATCACTCACATTGTTCCTCGTTAATTAGACCCCGACTCTTAGTTGGCTAAATATAGTTACAATGATCACCTTACACTCAAATTAACGTGTAAGTTGAGAGTTATCAAAAATGGAGCCATTGCCATGGAAAAATCTTCCATATTGAGTTACTTTGGAATTTTAGCTTACGTGCTTTGGTTCAAACTTGTAAATATTTGTTTGCGATTTTCTTTTATTTCTTATGTTAGGTATATTTTTTTTTGCTATTTGTTACCATGGATATTTGAATAAAAGTGAGTTCGATGGTTTGAGATCCTATCGTGACAATCTATGTCCATATTATAATGGACCCTACTTTTGGCATGATTATAGATATGCTCCTAGAGAGAGATGTGTGCACCATCTTTATCTTATAGGTAGTATGGTTGTTCTCTATGTGGTGGTTGAGATGGACATTGGTGTCATTGTTCAAATTCCCCTACCTCCATTATGATAACTTAATTGGTAGTTCGTCTTCTGATTTTGATAGGTCTTATGACCATGAAAAAGAAGAATAAAGCACGGGAAATAGTAGCGCTGAAGCAATACTTCAAGTTATCTTGTATCGGTTGGAATCAATGGAGGGATAATATACATCTCATGAATCAATACATGGGGGCATGCAAAGAGAAAATAGAAATTATAGAAAAATGGGTGTGGAGGCTAATCTTTTAGATACCATGAGTAGGCCCACTCTTCAGAATGAGCTCAATATTGAATAATCCTCGGTGATTTCCCAACCAATCGATCCAACCATGATAGATGATGCCAAGATTGAGGAAATAGTTCTAGAGTCTAAGGAAGAAGTAAAGAAAACCTCTGATGAGTACTCTAGCCAATTTCGGGGTGAGAATGCTAATATGAATGCAATACATAAATTAAGAGAAAGACCTTATTCTAACCATTTTCCAACATTATGCTTGATGGATTTGATGAAAGTCCATCAAGCCTACCAAATGATGGATTTTGGGTAATAGGAACTTCATCCCTACTTTTTGGAGTTTGATGTTCCAAATGAGCACATGAGTACCCTACACTCATAGGTAAAGGAGCTTAACTTTTGATGTTCAACTAATGGCCTATCGATGTTTCAACCACTACCCAAAGAACCGTATCAAAAATTTAGTGCAAAACTGTGTAAAAGGCTCAAGTCCTAAAAGTGGTGTGATAGAACATGTTTCGTGGTGCCCTTACATTTACCTAACGCACTTCAAATATGTATTGATCAAAAATTAGGCAGGAAATTCAAATTCTCTAACTGGAGACATAAATGATGATTAAAGCGGTATCGTACTGCAATGTTAAATTAAGCGATTGATGGGAGGAAACCATCGTTTTATGTTTACCTTATTTATTTTTTTATAATTCA
The DNA here is from genome assembly GCF_002878395.1 of Capsicum annuum. Lineage (NCBI taxonomy): Eukaryota > Viridiplantae > Streptophyta > Magnoliopsida > Solanales > Solanaceae > Capsicum > Capsicum annuum. Next base: position 67,891,281 of record NC_061113.1, on the reverse strand, counting down.
CATAATTTGGATGCTTTGTAAGTTCTTTAGACATATTGGAAGCCAAAAATAGGGAGAAGTAGAGCTTTGAAGTGTAGCGGCCATGCAGAAAAATAGAGCAAAATAGAGGAACAAATGGCCTCAGTTAACGCAATTACGGACAAAGGGTCATGATGGCGATAGCGCAATTGCACCAACCATGTCGCGATCGCACCACTATGCCAGCATTCAACTTGGTTATCAATGCGATTTCAGGGTACCCTTTGACCCTTTTTATGTTTTGTATTATGTAGTGAGGTCACTACAAGTCTTTTTATTGGGGTATGTAGACCTTCCCTTGTGTGAGTACACATCTACTTGCAATACTTAAATTTAGTATACACGAAGCATGGAAATTTTGTGAATTAATTTTTTTAATTTTTACTTATTTTATTCTTTAAATAATGATGTTGGAAGAGTCTTTCCCTATGATAGATTGAGTGACAAAATTTGTAAAGAAAACTCATCGTGATTGGGTCTTGAGCCAGTGATGCAGGGGAAATCTGAGTACCCAAAGCATTAAGGTTATAAATTCATGGTAAGTCTGAGTGCCTATGGCATTTTGGATTTACGATTACACTCACACCATTGGCAAAGTCTGAGTATCCATATGGTTGGTTTGCCCATATGAAGCCAAAATATGAGACCAAGGATTTGGTTATTGCTATCGTTAGCAAATTGTGCATGGTTCAAATACAAAGCAATCACCCCTCTCAATCAAAAATTTTTCAAAAATAAAAGGTATGTACGTGAGTGACATTGTAATAATTCTTTCCTCTTTTTGTAACTCCAAACTTTTGACTTATGAAAATTGGTAGATACTCCTTTTTTGTCTCTAGCGGGAGGGGCAACTGGTCCTTCTTGACGAATTCGCATGACATGTGTGGTGAGCTTACTTGTCTAATTTTCATGTATACTTGTACCATCAAGAACTTTCCCATTAGTCTGTAAAAGGTAATTTTGATTCTATTTTGTTGGTGTGATTATCCTAGGCCATATCTGTGACATTGGAAGTCTATTTTAGCCTAAAAATCCTACCATTTCATAGATGTTGTCCCTAGTGACCCACTTTGATCCATTGGACCTTTTCTTGGAAAACACATTACAAGCTGTGTTCCTTTTAATTATTATCTTATTTTTTTACCCTATTCTCCTTGAACTTAAAGGTGAAAATTAATGCTAAAAGCCTATGTTGGGGGTGAGATTGGAAGTGGTAGCTTTTGGCCATAATGTTTTGAGTGCCTAAGAAGCAAAGAATTTAGAACAAATGTATAAGAAAATGTAAGGATCCAACTAAAAAAAGAGCATGAAATGTGCACGAAAAATAAATGGAAAGAAAATAGGTGAACCAAGGAAATAAAGGTAGGCCCTTTTGTAAAGAAAAAAAGTGGCCCATGGTCAAATATTTGATTGAAGATTGTGATGTATCTATTCAAGGAGGGTGAATCCTTATGTTCCTAAATAATATCCTACCCTATCCCAAAGCTACGTTACAAGCTAAAAAAGCCCTTTGAGTTCTCCAACCAAGTAAATTAATTGTAGTGGCGATTTAAAATAGGGGCAAGCCTATGGAATGATACTTGTTAACATTGAGAGTTATTCAGAGAGAGAGAGAGAGTTTCACTTAGATTACTTGATGCATAGTTAATAAATTTCTGTGTAGAATCTTCTTTCTTGTGAGGAGGCGTATAAGCAAGTTGAGGTGTGTAATTTTGTCATCATCCAATAAATAAGTCAATAGGAGTATAGTATAATATAGTTGATGTTAAAAAGGTGTCACTTCTAGAGTATTAGTGATTGTAGCATGGTTTCTCATTGACGTCTTTTTCATCCTTGAAAATTTCATTTTATGTTGTGTGGTGTTATGAAAATAGTCTTGCCTATGTTTGAAGAGATATTGGTGGTAGTTACCAAGTTAAAGTCATCATGATCATTCGGGTCATCTAATTTGGGAATAAATGTGCATTGTCTCAGGGTAAGAGGTAGTGTTGCTTGTGGACAAGCAAAGTTTTAAGTTGGGGTGTTGACGAGTAGTGAGTTTACTATTCATTTCCATTCAATATTCGTCTACACTACTATGATTTGAATGTAATAATGAGAAATATTTATGGTTAAATGCACTAATTCCCATATTTCACAAGTATACAAATGCTAAGAATAAAAAAAGTAACCTTGAACTAAAAAGAATCAAAAATGGAATGGAAGTACAAGAGACAGACAAGATGAAGCCGGAGTAGGATTTGACCCGCAGTTTTGCGATGGGGGCCTGAGGGCTGCAATTGCCGTAAATCCTCCTGATAGCAGTATATCCTATCAACGATCAATCCTCCGTGATTGTGTGAGAGCGAAATTAACCCAAGGGTAAACATATAGTTTCACCCAGCTGAGTTCAATTCAATTGTAGGCTTAAATCATTCAGTCATCATCATTCTACAACCCTACCTTATATCCTTAGTTTAGGGTTTTAGTAATTTCTTGGAGCTTGGAGTTAAATTTCTACTAATATTGAGCTAAGAAGACATTAGAGTGACTTCTAAGTAGAGAATTGGCAAATCCCAATGAGAATTACTTTAAAACTTAAAGGGTGGTTTGTATTTTCTTTATTTTTTATGAATAAATTTAAAGAAAATTTTGGTTTACTTTTTTTATTATCATTATGAGTAGCAAGTTCGTCATCTTAGGATTATGTTAGAATAGGGTACAATTGTGAGTTGGTTATAATTCATATGTGCATATTTCAGTTTGTTGGTGATGGTTCTACTATTTATTTACTAAATTTGTAGGGATTTGTAGGTGAATGCCCCAAATACCCAAATGAATTTGATGGGTGAAAATCAAAAAATATTGAAAGGTCAAACCATCTCTGAAAGAGGGGTTTGAGTGAACTTATGGAACTCATATCATCCTTGAAAGAGGGATATAGGAACAAAGGCAATAGTAGATAATTTATGGGCATAGTTTATGAATGCTCAGTAGATAATTTAGCGCCGTAGTTTACGAATTCTCAGTATCTTAGACATAAGGGTGATTATGAGGTTTAATATACCATGGCAATCATCCTAGAAATAGGGATACCTAATTGATGTTTTGGATGGATTTAATTGTCACACTTTTTAGGTACTCGAAAGGGTCAATGAGTGACATCATTGAGGTTTTGTTGAAGAACTAGCCTCAAGGACAGTAAAACTATCTTCCCACATCATCAACGATTAAAAGTTCACCAAATCATTATATTCCCATACACAACTTGCCCCTAGGAAAGCATAATCCAAGATCCATGCCTAATTGATTACACATAAATTGTTCTTAGTCTTGTATTAGTCCTTTAGAACCCCAAGAATTACTTTAACATTTTAAAATATTGAGAGCCACCCAAACCATTCTGTACCATAAGTTTGAACTTTGAGAGAAACTATTAATTCAGAGTTACTCAATCACCACACACATTGTTCCTCTTGGATTCAATCCCGACTCCTAGTCGGGTAAATATATTGACAATGACTGCTTTCAACTCCAATTAACGTATAAGTTGTGCATTATCAGTAAACGGGTTGGATGTTTTACTATAACTAACTAATACCTACATAGTTTTGTCAGGTGCATCATTTCATGCTATAGTGGATAATGGTAAAATTATTGACTCTATTCTTCAAGAGTCTTAAGGAGACACCAAGGAGGTGTGCGATCAAAGGGAGTTTAGAGGTCATCCTCCTTGAGGAAGAGGCTGTAAAGGTTTCCCTAGGTATCATGGTAGAATCGTGCACGTAGCCTTGTAGGGTTCTGGTAGTTGGTATTCTAGTTTAATAGCATTGGACGGTCGTTCTAGCTCATCCATTCCTACCCTTATTGTGTCAGACCGCAGAGTATTGTTTGTATGTTATGAGGCACCATTTTGACAAGGACTATCAATATTGTGTTTTTACCCCAACTCCTATATCAATAGTGAGAGGTCGAGGTTCAACTTGAGGAGCACGAGGATGGAGTACTTCTTCCTATTGTATTGTTTGCGGGGCTTCTTAGTTAGGTCATGGTCATGGATAATACTATGTTAAACCCGCCAGACTAGAGACAGAGGCTTTCACCGCTGTCATCCTAAGTATCATCCCATTTTATTTTGGATCTTTATTTGTGTTATTTGATTTGGGGTAGACTTTCTTGTTTGTGTCTGCATATTTTCTTTGACTTTTGATTCTGATGGTGAGCCTTTGCCATGCTTATCGATGTATCTACCTTTGTAGAAGACTTTAGTGGTGGATTGGGTGTTCCGATCTTATGTTGTGACCTTTTTTGGTTTGAGACTTGGGTATATATGATTATTATAGATATGATAGATTTTGATGTTGCCTTGGGCATAGATTTGTTAGCTCCTTATCATGCTATCCTAGACAATTATGCTAAGACCATAATGTTATCTTCGTCGAATCTGCCGAGGATAGCAGAAGGCAACTGTTAGCTCAGGAGGAAACTATTGACTGAGCTTCAAAGATAAAGAAGATACACATAAAATAAAAACAGAATGGAAAACTACACCCGAATGTCCATCAACCACATAAGACATCCAACGAGATAATATGTATAAACTATCCTAATCATGTCCAAGAGACTATAATAGTTATGCTAAGTAAGAAATAAGAATGCACTATCTTATTCTAGCAACACACAAAGATCTCAATAAGAGTGGAAGGAAGATACATGTAAGTATACAAGGCCAAGGAATGCATAAACAATCTGAATACCTAGAAGGAAGAGATATATGGTAATACCATAGCTACATATAGGTAAGTATGCATATATATATATATATAAATATATCACAAGGACTACTCGAAATGCATTCTAAATCATAAGACTGGCAATTTAAGACCTCTTTACCATAGCAGGAGCTTGTGCTAGAATGCTCAATGGTTCTAGTCTATATATCTAATCATCAGATAATCATGCATAGTAATATAATCATAAGACAGAATAGGCCAAAATCATACCTCGAATCTCGATACCAAATCAATGACCAATTTTTCATAAACTAGCCATAACTAGGATCATACCAATGATAATTACAATGTAGATAAAAATGTGAGTAACCGGTTAGTTCAGACAACCAAATACCTAGCCGAGCCCATCACATACCCTTCTGCCCCAGGCTCAGAAGTTGTAATCAACAAGTAACACACGACAAGTCATATCCATTACCTATATATATGTAACCCCCATATTGGTTAATAAATATAGGAACATATATGGGATAGGTATTGTATATGCAAGGATGAATACAACAAAATCCGTAATACTATAATCATCGTCATCATAACCATCATCATCATAACTATCATCATCACACCCATCATCATCATCATAATAATCCTCATTATAACCATCATCATTATAATAATCCTCCGGCTTTGCCAAATATATATTTATATTAATAATTTCAATACATTAGGTTAGCCAGACTAGAACCGGTAGATGTACACATAGGCATATCAATGTAATCATCCACCGTCATTTCAGGGTAAATAATCATAATCATCCTCCGGTATTTTTGGGTATCAATATCATTATCACATTATCCTCTGGCCTTATTGGGTATCAATATATCATAACATTGTCCTCCGACCTTGCCGACTATCTATTATAATCATAGTATCCTTCGACCTTACCTGTTATATAAGTAGAACCATCATAATTATCAACATACATATAGATGACATCAATAATAAAGTTTTACATTATACTTTACCCAAAAATTATATCATCAATACATTTTCTCTCTTTGTCCCAAACTAGAGAGATGGGTATTTAGAAATATTAAGTGCATGCACTCAAGATGTGGCTAAAATGAGTATAATTTGTAACTCCACTACCCGGAGTGAACTTTGGGACTAAATCATTATAGAAGTATAGAAAGGGTTAGAATCTCTCACAATCAGATTAATTAGTAGTATAAAATCATAGACAAAAATCTATCTTAGTTAAATCTTTTTAAACATCCTTATTAATCATTTTTACATATATGTTATTCATTAAGACAACCATTTATTTTTATGAGGGAATCCTTTTTCAAGGTACAAACAAGGGTTTAAACCTTATTTAGTTAGAACAGTAATAAGATTATAATCTTATCGGAATCGTATCTATCATTGATGCAATGATCATAAAAGTATCGAATCTATGCATGCCACCACCTGTATTCAAACAAAAAAACCTTAAGCATTAATATATAAGTAAACTATAATCACATACTTTACAAGGATAAGCACTTCCCAAATCGTCAACTCATATGATAATACGACCTTGGGCCTAATAATGTGTCTTGAATAATTATAACATCATAATCACTGCTTTTAACCCATGTACATATTCAAAACCTATATCACTAATAATGTCTACAAACCATCTCATATCTATAAGCCATAGAATATTCATGAGGCATAACATCTCTATAAGCCATACAACATATCTATAATTATCTCATATCTAGGAGGCATAATATATCAACAATCATCTCATATTTCAGAGGTATAACATCAATATGGCATCTCACACTTTGAGGCATAATATATCAACAAGCATCTTATGTCTATGAAGCATAATATATATAAGTATCTTATGTCAAGAAGGTTTACCATTAATAAGGCATCTCATGTCAATAGTCCATATTTCATATTTATGTCTATGCCTATGTTATCAAGCATGTCGGCAGACCATGTCATAACTCAAGTTCCAAATGCCATAGCATAGCTACATGCCATAAGTCCTAATTTCGGGAAAGGCAGCATAATTTGTCAAGTCGGAAAGTAGCATTATTCTAAAGGCTTAATAGTCTCCGCTATGCCTAATAACTGCAACAAATACCACAGGGGATAACGCAAATCATAGCCTAAGGTGGGACGGAAGAACCCACTTCCAATCCTCAAATTTCATATTTAGGAAATTTATACCCCAACTAGGCTAACGTTTCTAGTTAAATTCCAATATGTCAAGTAAGCCATATCCAATCCTAAGATATGAATTCTTTCTAGAAATTCCACCTAAATTATGATTTCAAGATCACTGGAATAGCCCAACTAAGATTAATCACATTGATCAGATTTCCAACACTAAACCACAGCCCATAACTAGTATCATATCATATCCATTCTATGAATTATTAAATCTAGGAAAAAGGGAATATGATTCTAAAAGTGTAATAACCACTTCACATTATGGGTCAAAACCCTCATCAAATCCTTAAACTTCAATATTAAAAACTAGGTCATCCTACCATAATCAATCTCAACATTGACAGTCACATGCAATATATGACATGCATCATCTTATGAAGAAGAGTAGACATAAGCCTACAGATCACACATAACTTACTCTATTATTTTGGGAAGGACGATCGTTGACAATATAATAACCCAACTTGTGTTGGGGTTAAATCTTCGAGGAGTGTGACTAGTTTTCAGATCCTATGTATGTTTAAAGTTACTAAGTATTGACCCGTAATACGCATTTAAAGCAATACATAAATAAAATTAGTGGTATGAATTGAAATGCATTTCAAAAAATTAGCTTGTGAAACTTAAATAAGGGCAATAATTTTTTAATACAATCCAATAAGAGAAGAGTTTTGGGGCTATGCTTTCCAATGAGAGAACAATTCCATTGCTAGTTAATAAATATATGGGTAGGCTAGGTTAAAGGTTATGGTGTTCGTATTTTAGAAAACACCCAAAATTTCACTCATAGATTCTTTTGAATACCTCATGGGTGTGCAAAAATAATCAAGCCAAAACGAAAAATTTGGAATCCCTATGTCTAGGATAATGCCCATGACATAGCAAACCCACAAACCATGCATATTTATAAGACAATGTTAAGTAGTAAGCTTCAATCTACTATATTATTCACTAATACTCATCACCCGTACCCCCCTTTTCAAAGATGGTGGGGGGTATAAGGATTAACATATCCCTCTTTCAAGGATGATATGAGATTTAAGGAAATTAGGGCTTTCACTTATAAATTCCAATTTAGTAATTAAGTATTTGTGAAACCCAAGATTATTAACTAAGAATCAGGATTAGAAATCAGTACCCATACACATTAGGAGCCAATTTCAAGATAAACAAAGAATATGATTTAGCTAATCATTAAAATTGAAAAAACATTAAACCCAAGTTTGCATTCAATGACTCTATAGTTGCAAAGCATGAATAATATCAAGTCTAATTCCATATTATAACTAAAATCTCTTGGAATGTCAACAATAATTGTTCTTTCCCTATTTAAAAGGGTTTCACAATATATAAAACATGAATTTTAGTTGAAAGATACCTCAAAAGTGTAAGGGTTTTTTTCCTTTTTGAGAGTTGGAACTAGTGTTAATTTAGAAATTTGTCCCTGAAATAATTCCGCACTACCGTGATCGCCAGTAGCTGATTGCGATGACAACTTCTGGCATAATGAGCCTAAAGCGATAGCCATGACTTGATCGGTCTTTGTATTGTCATGAGCCAGACGACAAACTGTAACCGCGGCACTCAGATTGTGATCACGATAATTGAGGTTGATCCTTGCTATGAATTTTCATGCATTTTCACTATCTCTGCCCTTTTGTTCTCTTTTTAGCCGACTTCACTTATTTTCTTCCAATTACCTGTAAACCTACAAAAAATGGAAATTGGTCTATTTAAATGACAATTTCTCCTCATTTACACAATTTTACCAATGTAGTGTGCACGAATTTGGATTTCAATGAGTGATAAATTTACCACTCATCAACACACCAACATAAAGCTTTTCTTGTTCTCAAACAACACTACTTCTTATTCGATGAGACTATGCAATTATACGCTGATTCATATGACCAAATGATCATTATGATTTCAAACTTGGTTAGTACAAACAAGTAGCTCTCAAGCATGTGAAAAACTAATCTTACAACTACTCTCAAACTAAACAACAAGGGTGCAAAAGACTTTAAAGAACAAATAAGGAATAATCAGTAACTCTTTAAAAGTGACACACCATCAATAGCGACTCTATTATACTCCTTTCCCTCATTTTTTGGAAGATGACAACGTCACCCGCCTTAATTAGTCTATATTCCTCCTCATAAAAGAAAATACCACATACCAAAAGTATCTATCATGTAACAAAGAATTAGAATGAAAGCACCCACCTTCACATTCATTATCTCAATACAAACAACTATTATGCCATGCTTTCCCTTATTTTCAATCGTCACTACTTTGAATAAACTTTATTAGAGATTTCAAATAGATTTTTCAAGCTAGTAATGTAGGCTCAGGAAAGGGTATGATAGCATATAGGAACAAAGTGGCTATGCCCTCCTTAAACATCTAGATCACACTATTCAATCAAATATTGGACATTGGGCCACTTCATTTGTGTTCATTTCGCATATATGCCTACTTTCACTACCTTAATTCACCCTTTTCCTTGAAAGCATTTTCTTCTCATTTATTTCTTTTATGAAATCTATACTTTTCCTTCGTTTCATGATTCCTTTCTTTTTCAATTTTTCACTTACTCTCTTCGCTTAGCTTTTAGGAATCCAATTACAAAACCATGGCCCAAGGTCACCTCTTCTAAGACTTACAACTCCTTACTTAGGCTTTTGGCCTTAAGTCCCATTTTCAAGTTTAATGAGGGAAGTGTTCAAAAGATGGGTAAACTTCATATAGTTAAAGGCTTGTAATGTGGTTGCCAAAGAAAGGTTCAAAGGCTCAAAATGGGTGACTAGGGATACCATTCTATGTATAGGTAGGCTCTTTAGGATAAAGTGGGTTTCGAAGTTCACAAGGAAGGCTAAATATAATTTCTCCAACCAAGCATAATCATAATTATCCTTGATGGGCTAATGAGGCAAGTTCTAGATAATAAAAGTAAGAATGAGAGTTAAACAACTACGCTCAAAACACATGACATGGAAATATTTTAAGGAGGATCTATTACATTTCCTACTAGAGACAAAAGGAGGTATTTACCATATAATACCAACTATGAACTTTTGTGTCACAAAAATAAGGAAAACGTTGTTCCAAAATTGTTCACGTCTATTCCCTTGGTTTTCAAAAAAAAATGGATGGAGGAAGTGTTTGATTCACATTTATACCGCACAAAATTTTCTATTGATGATACCAAAGCAATTTGTCATCTAACATTTTATCTATCATGTGGGAAAACCACATGGATACTCTAACTTCACCATATGTATTAAGCCGATACAAAAACTCCAATGCTATGGGTACTTAGACTTCCCCTATATCTATGGCTCGAAACCCAAACACGATGATGTTTCCTTAAGAATGTCGTCACTCAATCTACACAGGGAAAGGCTCATCCGATAGCATTATGAACAAAATAAGAATAAAATAAAAATTTAAGAATAAAAACAGACAACTAATCCATTAAATGTAGGCACGATCAATGTGCCCAAATATTACAACCAAAAATAAAAATATTATTATCCAAATCATCCAAAAATAAAGTAAAAGCATCCAAGAAGATATTCAAATAATATAGACAAATCAAATAACTATGGCTACTAAGGAGACGGGTACCCCCCAACTAGTAGTTTACAGTAAACTAATGGCATAATTATCAAAGTATAGAGAGAGTAAATAGTTCTCCCTAATCACGACACCATCTAATCTTGACCGTGAAGCTGGACTTCATCATCATTATTAACTTAAGGATTAGGAAGTCTGTTGTTTGATTTCAGGACCCTTCATAGGCCCTACACCCCTTTACACATCATTATGACGAACTTGTACCTCTTTTTCACTCTCTTTTGCATCTTATTATATGACTCCTATAGTGACTTATAGGATTATACCAAAGAGGAGTAGGACCTCTCAAACCTAGAAATAGTTCCACCGTACTTCTTCTACTCCACTAGGTATCTCTCATAGTATGATTGAGCAACATAGGAGTGACAGGTGGTGAAAGTCTCTCCCGGCCCCTGAGGTAGCTTAGACACAATATCCCTAATCATCCTCATCTCAATTAAGATCTCATCAAATAGGCCTTTTGTGGATGGCCTGCATGAATGTATAAAATTTTTCTATGAGCTCTCCAAGTCAACCTTTCTCTTCTTTATCTTTCTAAGAACTCCCTCTTTTAGATTCCTTACAGGGTAAGTGGGAGTCTTGGGGTAGATCGAACTACCCTTCAGTTAGTCATCAACATGGTCTCACCAACACACCTCCGTGATAAAGTATGGGAATAAAAGCATGGGCCCTCTTTTGTTTTTGTAATGTCCATTATCAATTAGCACAAAGCAACCAACATTCAAAAGAATGTTGTTCAAGAGCCAAGCCACCATCTGAGCATGCATACTCGGGACATTTTTCAGGTTGGTGGTGGGAGAGACCCTGCTGCATAATAGTAAACCAGATCTTAGCTTCAATAATAAAGTCACTCATTAGTATTCTAGTTTTAGTTATGGCCCAAGAGACCTCCCTACCCAAGCATAAATGCTTCACCAACCAACTCACAAGAGCGTAATCCTTGGCCTTATATTATCTCATATCCACATTGTGTATCCCGTCAACTCCATTAATCCACTGAGCCTCAAAAAGAACCTTATTTTTCCCTTGAATTTTATTACTATCTTAGAGATATCTACTACATTGAGATTTATGTAGAATTCTCTTACCCAATGCTCATTTGCTTTGCATGGTTTTGGAGAAAAGTATATCTATCCCATGGTCTCTAGAATCCCATGGAAAGATGAGAGTTTCTCGGGCATATTTTTTGTGGAAATTCCCCTCTCTAGCAGCAACTTCTTTCTTATAAGGTCCTTATAATATTCAGTCTCATATTTTGGGGCCATAAAGTGGTTAGTGTCATAGCCTGCCACTTATCAACTATAATCCACACACAAAGCATTAGTTCATAAGGTCAATGTGAACAAAATGTTCTATTTAACTTGATTAAGCTGAAGGAAAGACTGATGGGAGGTGGAAAAGCTTAAGAATGCAAGGTCTAAGATTTCGACTAGTCTATCAGACTAATCTTAGTTATCGTAATTGCGGTCTTCTTGGATCGTGATCAAGATTCTTAAGAGCAGTTGGAGTCATGCTCTCAGTTGTCACTACCACAATAATAGGTTTGCGATCTTGATAACGTGATCGCAGCCCTTAGACAGTGATCATGGTTACTGAGGTATATCTGATCAAATTTCTCAAAATCCAAAAATTGAATTTCATTGTCAGAGTTTGTTCTAAATCAAAAGTTTACATTACGAGCAAGAAACATAGTCCTTGGATATTAAATAATGCCCTTTGAATATGGGAAAACTAGTAAGAAATTCATTCGAGCATAAAATCGAAGACTTGGTGTGCACATGCTATTTCTATCAATTTTGAACGATTTTGGGTACTCAAACTTCCACAAGTGTGTCCAGACGAATAACAACAACCAACCATACCAAGCAAAAATAATTGAACATGGATTTAGCTTGAAAATCACACTTTTAGGCCATTCTTAATCATGAGTTCTAAGGCCTACACATACGCATAAAAATGAGGAATTTAAAGCAGATACCGAATTGGGGAATGCAAGAGAGGATGCAATGCACAATTGGATGTTATTAAAAGGGAACAATTTAGAGAAGTTTGAAATAATTGGAGAGAAAATATGATGAGAGGTTGTGGCGATTGTTCAAGTTTAAACATCCATGATCGCAATTACAAATAAGGGATTGCGGTTGTAAACCCTATGTTATCGCTATCAAAAGCCCCGTGCCATCACGATCGTACACATAAATGTGGTTTTAGATCCTCTATTTTAAACAACTCAACCCACTACTCAAGTTCACCACAGTTTGCCTTACTCTACATCATTTGAATGCAAGCTTTTTGGTACCTAATTTGCATGGATCAATTTTAATAAACATAAGCTACTCTAAAGAGTAAAAATCAAAGGATACGGGACACATTCATGGCATGATGGGTTACCTCCCATCCAGTGCATAATTCAATATTGAGGCACGATCTATAAGAAATTTTTAGAAATCAATGTCTTTATTAGCTTAGCATATCCCAAAATTTATTCAATGGCTTCTAGCAATGGGATGTTGATAAAAAGATTGCTAATCTTGGCGAGAAACTTCTCGAATTTGACATTATCCTCCTTTTTCATAACTCTTTAAGGGAATGGAGGAGGGATTTTTATTGGATACAAGGGGTCAAATTTTGGTTAATCACCCTTAACTACCTTAGGAGTTCCCTCCTCCTCAGCAATCTATTAAATTATCATTGGTTAGTCATCATCCCATTCTTTATACTTTGGAGCCTCATCATTAGGCTTACCCACATGATTCTTCTTTGTGTTTATTTAGTAGTTAAGACATTTACTTTGAGCAACCTCTTGTGCACAAAGTTCTTTACTTCTTCATGTGATAATTGCTAAGACGTTACAATTGTTTTTAGGATTTGCCACTATATCAATAGGGATGCCACCTTTAGGCCTACCATTAAGTGTAGTTGAGATTTGGCCAATTTGGGTCTCTAATTGGTTGATTGAAGCAAAGTGTGATACAACCGTTTGATTAATTTGAGAGAAGTGTCCTTTTAATTCTCGGACCATCTTGTCCGTCCCTTCAATACTCATAAAGATTCTAGGAAGCACATCCTCGACTTTGATTTTGTCAGGAATGATGGGATTTAACTCTTTGATCCTTATTCAGTCATGGGGGCACACAACTATAATACTTTGATTTCTTATCCCTCCAATAACAATGTCTATCTCTATCAAGCTCCTTTTTTCAATCACGATAGTTCTAACCATGATTCCCATATTTCCTTTGATAGGCCGGGCGGGAACCCCCTTACCTCCCCCCAAATAGTTTGCCAAGTATCTAATTTCTCCGTCAAAGGCTTTTGCCTCATCTTCATTATATACTTTGGATTCCATGACATTTACCATTTTTCTAGGTGTACTATCACATGCTTTGAAAAGAAGTCTAATTTTGTCATTATTTTTTCCATATTTTCCTCCCTCTCTTCTTTTTTCTTTCTTTGCTCTTTATTCACAATTGAGGCAGTGAGACAACTCATGGCTACCTTAGTATTTTGGGTGTGCCACTTCCTATTTTCCATTATGATTTTCTCAAGTAAAGTTGAAGCAATACCATATGACAACCTCACAAGGGATCCACCGACAACATTGTCCACCTTGATCTTATTGAGTTGGTCCAATGACGTATAGAATATTCAAAAGAGAATCTTATTCGGTACTTCATGGTTAGGACACTACACAATATTTTCATTAAATCTCTCCAAAACATCAAATAGTGTCTCTCCATTGAGTTAAATAAAATTAATGATTTCATCATGCAATTAAAACATCTTGAATGGTGTGAATTAATGATCTAAGAAAAGATCGATAAGCTTGACCCATGATGTGATGGACCCAATAGAAAGATATCTCAATAATAATACCACCTCACCCATTGGGGAGAATGGGAAGAGGCATAACCATATGGACTCTTGTGAGATATGAGCAATGTCGAACAGGGCACAGACTTTCATAATATTTTTCAAGAGCAAGTTTGGGTATTCATGAGCTTGACCCCTAAAGAAACCTTTTATTTGAAGCATGTGTAATATCAAACTTGTGTCATAGAACACATCATTACCTTCATTCAATGGGTTGTAGATGGTGATAACACGCCCCACATCATGGAGATGGTTTTCATCATCAAGCAGACCATCAAAGGACCCAACATTTCTTCCGTGATCACTTATTATGTCATGGACACTATACATATCTCCTAAAAAGAAACAAAACCAATAAAAAAGTGTATAACAAACACTATTGGTGAACCCAATGTTACTATCCATACCAATCAAGTGAAAACTAAGTTTCACTCCCTGACAATGGTGCTATTTTGATCACGCTCAAAACTTAGCAAGACATAAATTAAATTGAGGGGTATGAATATAAATGTGTTTGAACCAAATTATCTTATGAAACCTAAATGAGAGAAACAACTTTTAATTATAATCCAATGAGAGAAGAGTCTCAGGGCTATGCTTTCCTCGGGTTAGTTAGTGTATGGGTGCATGACAGTGCAATTCTAAATCCAATTAATGATTATATAGGTAGGCTAGTCTAGAGTGTATGGTATTAGCCTTTCAACAACACACACAAAATTTCACCCATATATTTTTTTGAATACCTCATGGGTGTGCAAAAATAATCAGCCTAAAACATTAATTTGGCATCCCTATTTCTAGGATGATGCGCATGGCATAGAAAACCCAGAAACCATACTTATATCCATCACAATGTTAAGGAGTAAGCTACAATATACTTTATTGTTCATTAATACTCATCACCCACACCCCTCTTTAAAGGATAGTGTGGGATCTAAGATAATACCTATATCCCTTTCTCAAGGATGATGTGGGGTTTATGGATACTGGGGCTTTCACCTATAAATTCCAATTTAATAATTAAGTATTAGTGAAACCCAATATCGTTAACTAATAATCGAAGCTAGAAATCAGTATGCATACACATTAGCACCCTATTTCAACATTACCCAAAAAATACTATTTAAATACTTATGAAAATTAAGAAAAGTATTATACTTAAATTGGCATTCAATGCCTCCATTGATACGAAGAAAGAATAATATCAAACCCAATTCCAAATTGTAACTAAAATCACTTGGAATGGGAACAATAATTTTTCTTTACAAATTTGGAGGGGTTTCACACCATACAAAACTTGGATTCTAGAAGAGAGATGCCTCAAAAGTGTAAGGGTTTTCCAATTTTTAGAGTTGGAACCTGCTATGTGAATTTGAAAATCTACTCCTAAAAGAATCTGCACTACCGCTATCACCTATCACTTGTATGTGATCATAATCATGACTATCACAATTGAACTGAGCCTATCGTGACCACTAAGCTTTATCCATGATTTGACTGGTCACGATTGCTACCCTTAGACTGCAATCGTGGTAACTGAGGTCAATCCCTGCTCTAGATTTTCCAACTTTTGCACTAACTCTGCCCATCTTGTTCTCTTTTAAGCTAAATTCACTTGTTTTCATCCAATTACCTGTAAACCTGCAAACCACATGAATTTTTGCATTAAAATGGAAATTTTTGCTCATTTACACAGTTTAACCATAGTAGTGTACATGAATTTGTATGTCAATGAGTGGTAAATTACCACTCATCACCTACCTCGAAGCCAAACCACAAATCCATATATGATTCATAAAACACTAAACTTCATTTAACTATCCCTAAATGCCATCACATTATCAAAATTATAATCTATTGATAAATACAAGAATAATATTACCCATATTTCACTAATGTGCTTTGATTCCAATCGCGACACCAAAACCTAAAGTGGGTCCCACTTAAAAAAATCACATTTCTTAGGTCAAACCAATGTTCATACATAAGTGCGACCCACTTTTAAAAATCCCAAATTACCACTCATCGCCTACCTCGAAGCCAAATTAGCAAATCCATATATTGTTCACAAAACACTCAACTTTATTTCGCTGTCCCTAACTGCCATCACATTATCAAAATCATAATCTATTCATAAATACAAGAATAATGTTACCCATATTTCACGAATGTTCTTCGATTCCAATCTCGACACCAAAAACCCAAAGTAGGTCCCACTTATAATCACGTTTTTGAGGTCAAAGCAATGTTCATACGTAAGTGGGACCCACTTTGGTATTCATACAATAGTGGAACCCACTTTCAAACCAATGTTCATAAAATCGAGCCCTCAAGCTATTTGGGGTTTAGGGTAAAAAACCATGAAATTTATCAAGATAGATAGGAAATGTTACCTTTAATCAGAAGATATTTGTGATAATATATGTTAATCATGCTCTTAAGTAACCCCCAAGACGAAATTTCAGGTTAGCATACTATTTTAGGGTTTTTGGCTCTCAAGAATAAGTGAGAAATGGCCAAAACGCGGCCTAAGGGGTCTTTTTATACCCATGGCATGTGTTCAGCTATGGGAACCATAAAAACAAGTGTGAAATATCACTACCCGGTTGTACGAGCAGGTACTGTGATCGCCATACTCTTTGGTGGAATCAAAGTAGCTGCTGTCAGCGCAACTGATAACTGAAACTTAGAAAAATTCCATGTTTCTGCCAATACCTCAGGATTCACTCAGAATCTGCCAATAAATTCGATGTTTTGAATACAATGGCGAAATCAAATTTTCCATTCGAGTTTGTTTCGACAAAATGTGGGTCTCACACCAATATTTCTAATTTTCCAACTTTCCAACAAATAGCTCAACATGAGCTAGGGTGCATCGGGACCCAAACCAAAGTTCTACCCAACCTAAAATCAATATCCCTAAGCTATAGGTGTAGTTAAAATTTGCATTCGAGATCGCCTTACTAAGGTTTTTGCTCGCTTTCCATTTGGAACAGTGAAGACTTCTAAATAGTGAAGTGGCTATAAAAACCAAGCAAACTGCTCTGTAACCAAAAATCTTGTTCCAGCAAGTCATAAATGACATGGGGCAGCTATGAAAAATGTCTAATGAAGAAAATAAGCGAAAATATGAAAAATGAACTAGAGGATCATTACAATATAACTACTAAAAGGACACTCGTCCTTGAAAGTCAATGGATAGAATGATTTCAAAAGCTCGAAAGAATGAGGTACTGGGCCCACATGCTCTTACCATGAGTTCCTAGATAAGCTCCATGAAGGGAGAACACCTCCATGAGATATTTCAACAGTTATACCTTTTTCAATAAACTCCCTCACTTAACTTCCAATAGTCAAAACTTAACCACCAACTGGCCTCCAATTGAACAAAAAAATGCTAATATGGAAATCCGAACCATAGGACGCTGATACCATCTCGATACCCGCACAAACCAATCCAAGGTTTATCCAAGCAAAAATCTCATCAAGGCATCAATCATTCAACAGACTCCAAATGAAAATATAACATTCTTTTACCAATCTATACTTGCTATCTACTCCATACAAGAAGAAAAATCACCTGAGTACTATCCGTACATTCTCATAATGAGGACTTAAAGAACTAAAGCTGGCTCGCTAAAAGTCTGTATGATAAATATAAGAACAAGATCCTAAGGTGATATCTAGGCACACAAAAAGAGATAATCAAGGAATACAATCTATGCCCATGATAATACTAGTTCAGATGACAACCAATACTAAAATCCAGAAGATCAAGGCATAACTATGCATCACTGAACTATTTGCTCTAGGATATCCAATCAACCGAGGAAAAACGAAGTGGAATCCAACACAAGCATACTACTGGTATTGAGTATTGCATTAAAAATTGTCAACGTAGATGGAAGACTCGAGGTCAATGTTTGAAGGACCAATAACTGGTTTATAGACAATAATCTAAACACTAATCAATAATAACCCAACTAAAGTCCAGAAGACCAAATAAGTAACCACTGAGTAGGCTCAACCAGTCGATAAATGCAATTCGAATTGAGATAATTCTAAAACAACAGCTACACACAAGAATTACAATTCAAGTCTAGAATCTTAATATCAAGGCAAACTGCTCAGTCTCTAATACCTAATTCAAACCTAAAGATGGGTAGGAATTAGTGCTCCATATCTTTCATAACTTCCAAATCACCATCCTAAGGTATCCAATCTATAATTGAGTCAATGATTCCAAACTAAGGTTAAGTATTCACATTGACCATACTATCTGAATCAGATATATCTGTACTAGATCATGCCGAGCCAAATCGAAACATGGCTAAAGAACAAAATCACATAGGGGATGAATCACTGGCTGCAAATACAGGAATCCATGACATATCCACTTGCTGGCTGAAATATCAAAGCACACTCAAGAGCCCATAAAGTTCACATACCATTCTAGTGATGGCAAAAACTCTAGCAACTCAAGAAATGCAACGCAAGAAAGAAAATGACCAATCCAATCCTTCATCTCAACAAAGAATAGCCATTGGCATATATCATCGAGGAGAAGCTCTCTACTAAGCCTAATTAGGCCGAATAACTATGAAATGGGGATTTCTTGAATCAACCAAAGTAGGATAATCTTCACTCAATCCATCCATGAATTATATCACCTAAGAACAAAAATACCAATCTCAAAATAGCAACTCAAGAAATGCAACGCAAGAAAGAAAATGACCAATCCAATCCTTCATCTCAACAAAGAATAGCCATTGGCATATATCATCGAGGAGAAGCTCTCTACTAAGCCTAATTAGGCCGAATAACTATGAAATGGGGATTTCTTGAATCAACCAAAGTAGGATAATCTTCACTCAATCCATCCATGAATTATATCACCTAAGAACAAAAATACCAATCTCAAAATAAAGTCAATGTCAAGACCACTACCAGAAAATCAGACAACTCAAGAAAAAGAATTTCCAATTTGCTAACTCAAGAAGTGATCACTGGGAAAGATACTTTCCTCTATCTCCCTAATTCAAAAGAAGGCAAAAATCACATCACGATAAAAATGGGGCATCCAACTAAACACTTATAATAAAGGAAACATATAGCAGGGAGATGAATAAAAAAGATTAACAAATGAACCCGAGACATCTCAAAATCAATATCATGCCTCTGTTGGGCAATGAAATAGCCATAAATAAAGAACAGATAAAAAAAGGTCAAGCTCACAAATATGCTATGCAGAAAAGGATAGACAAAGCTAAAACCTTCATACACAAGAGGTAAGTCTAAGAGTTTCAAACTCAAGAATGAGCAATTTGGTGAAATTGTCAACTCTAGAACCATACAGAATCACAAAAGGTCACCTACATTTGATATCAGAATATCTTTCAAAATCAATCTAGCACAGCTTAAAAATAGTAAAAACAATCAACCTCAACTCACTATAGGAAAAAGAAATCATCAAATTGGGGTATATCTATTTAAGCCACCAAAATTTATATCTATTTAAGCCACCGAATGAGAATAACAAAGAAATTGAATTCTAGATAACACTAGTATATACAGCTAGCCAATGAGGATTAAAAACATTAAGTAATGATATCAATACAACATGAGTGATAGTAATAGCAATAAAAATACCAACATTAATATAATCAATAGGAGGTACAAAAATTAACATTAATAACAAGTACGACTCTAAGAGCCATAATAAAGCCAATATGCTAAGATAAATGCGACTCAAATCGAAATGTTACACCTATAAGGAAAAAATATTAACCTATATAAATATAGATCTACCCTATCTACTACTAAAATAAATAAACCATAAGGGTAGTTATCTAATCATAAATTTAATAACAAGGAGCACGATAATCAATTTGAACTCATAAAGGCATATAATCATCAATGGGTACGAACACTGCAATACTCATAATGAAAAAAGAAAATGCAGGGAAATTAAAGCACATCAATCATGGTTAAATTCATATTCACATGCTTGATTGATCTAAGGGAGAATAAATCTAAATGGGTCCAAATTCAGACCTACTGACTAACTCATCAACTATGCCACCAAACATACTATCTCTAACCAAAGATGCCACAACATCACAAGGATAAATGACTAGAAATCCCTTACCAATGGTTCTCTCTAATCCAGTAACCAATCTTGCCACAGTCGTAGCAAACTCATGAAGTCCCAAAATAGTAAGAACATAAACTAAGGCCAAATGTTTGGTCAATTGACAATGAGAGCACTTTCTACTACTAATGTCCATTCATCCCACAATCATATCCTATTTCAGAAACTCTGGGTGGGTGGGGAATACATGATAACTCTATCTGATCAACTAACTCATATCTAGGCTACTCTCGAAACTACTGTCCCATTATGACACATCTAAAATAAAATCCTAGAATACTTTCAGATACTGCCCCTCATAATCTAGTATGGTCACCATGGCTTAAAAACTCCTACCAAAACACTTCAAGGTATGGTGGGGACTCTGTATGAAATGATCACCATAACTAATCTAAGAACCACACATAATCTAAAATACTACCTATATTGAGTTGATATGCTGCAAGCTTAGTTGAACTCTATCAGAAGGATCCTCACTGCTGGATAAAATACAAATAACATAATACCCACGTCATGGCCTATTAATGACACATTCATAAGTCTCAATACGTGCTCTCTCTAAGGCCCTTACATAATTAGTAACTTAGGAGAAGAAAGACCCAACTTCTATCAAATTCTCTGAGGCCAAATAAAGTGATAATGCTAGTCATCTAATAACATCATGCACCATGGCCTGCTCAAAATGAATATACATATATAACTATCTCTGAATACACTATAGAGGCTAGTCTAGCACATAAGAGGGAGGTAAGTAATACTCTGAATGTCCGGATCTCACTCTATGCCTCCATACCATGGCTACTTTGCATAATGCACACTAAAAAAATGATAAACCCATATTATTACCTACAGGCGGTAGAAGTTAGTATGAGTACTAGACACGTGGTACTTAGTAGGCAACTGTCGACTGAGCTATAAACATAAAAGAGATATACATAACATATAAAAAGAATGGAAAACTACACCTGAATGTCATGAAACCACATTAAACAACCAATGAGATAATAATGATAAATCATCCTAATGATGTCTTAGAGATAAACTTAATTTGACTAAGGAAGCAATATTAATGCACTATACTTAGGGATATCAATACTATACCATATATCACAGGCTAATATATAAAGTAAGAGAAAAGGGAAGATATATGTAAATATGCAAGGCTAAGAAATGCATAAACAATCTGAATAGATAGAAAAATAGATATACAGTACTACCATGGCTATATGTAGCTAAGTATGCATATATATATATATATATCACAAGGTCTACTTGAAGTGCAACTTAAATCATTAAACTAGTTATTTAAGATCTCTTAACCATAGCAGCAGATAGTTCTATAATACTTAGGGTTCTAGTATATATATCAAATCATTAGATAATCATGCATAGTAATATAATCATAAGATAAAAGAGGCCAGAATCATACCTCTAATCCCGATACCGAATGAAAGATCAATCAATCATAAATTATCCAAAAAAATAATCATAACAATGATAATAATAATGTCAATAACAAAACTAAGAACCAGATTGTCTGACAAACCAAATACCTACCTGAGCCAATCATGTACCTCTAATGCACCAGTCTCATAAGGTTCAATCAATATTTAAGACACCATAAGTCATTCTCATCACCTATATCCATGCAACCCTATATATGGATTAATAGATATGACCACATACTTCTGATAGGCGATGCACATGCAAGGATGAATGCAACATAATCCACAATACCATAATACTCATTATCATAACCATAAATATCATAATCATCCTTATCACAACCATTATCATCATAATCATTCTCTAGCATGGTTAGTTATATACTTATAATATAAATGCCATATATAAGGCTAGCCAGACTCAAATCAGCAAATGTACACATAGGCATATCAATATGATCATCCTTCATCCTTGCCAAGTATATCATCATTATTATCCTCTGGCTTTACCAAGTATAGATATTATTATCACATTATCCTCAAGACTTATTGGGTATCAATATATTATATTAATGTCCTCCGACCTTGTCGGGTATTAATATATCACCACAATGCGCTCCAGCCTTATTGGTTATAAAAGTAGTATCATCATAATTATCAACACACATATATATAACATCAATACTAAAGTATTTCATTTGGTTTTAGCCAAAAGTTTTATCATTAATAAAACTTCTCCCTCAATCCCATAATAGATTAATTTTTATTTAGATTTAATAGGTACATGGACTCAAGCCATGGCTACTAAGAGGGTAATTTGTAACTACGGTTCTCAGAGTGAACATTGCAACAAAATCATTATAAAAGTGTAGAAAAGGTCTAAATATCTCATGACTAGGGTAATTAGTACTATCAAATCATAGACTAGAGTAAGTCTTAGTCATATCTTTTAAGACATCCATATTAATCCCTTTTACTTTTATGTTATTCATTAAGACAAGTATTTATTAGTATGAAGGAATCCATTTCAAGGTAGAAATTGGGTTTTAACCCTTATTTAGTAACAACAATAATAAGATTATAATCCAGTAAGAATCATATCAATTATCAATGCAAAGATCATGAATGTACTAAATCAATACATGCCATCACTAGTATTTAAACAATGTAAACTAAGCATTAATATATTAATAAACTACAACAACATCCTTTACAAGGATAAACACTTCCCGGATTGTCAACTCATGTGATAACATAACCTTGGGCTAAATACTGTATTCAGAATAACTAGGCAGTGTAGTAAGACTAGATACAACTCCAAGGTACCAGTCGTACCCTTGGATATTATTTAGTGAACCCTCACTCATATACTAGGCAGTATGATTGGGTTTTCACATAATAATTGATATGGATTATCCCCTCCCTAGTCATACCTTTAGGTACTAGTCGTACACTACTAACATGTATTGAGTGTTGAGCTTGACCTAGTCAAAACTATATTAGGTATGGTTTTGGATAGAGTTTAGGGCATAATTCATACCCTAAGATATGAGTCATGTATGTGTTTTTGTACCTTGGAAAGTGTAGGGGTCCTTAAAAAGTCCTAGGGTATGAGTTAGGGTACCACTTTTACCCTATGGTACATTTTATTCAAGTTAGTCGTACCCTCATGGGAAGTCACTTTTCAGGTTTTAAGACAAAGGTTTTATAGATATTTCCCACCCCAAAACCTTCAATTCCCCTCACTATATAATGTATTGTGGCCTCCTAAATACAAATTTTAAGACCAAAACATTCCACATACTCTCTTAAAAGTCATTTAAAAATATTTGGATGCTAGGGTTTCAAGAGTGAATACCTAGAGACTTGAAAACCAACAACCCTTCTGTGAGTCATCTTGTATAAGACATGTGACTCTTCCCCTATTTTTATTTCTCAAATGAAATTTTATTTAAATATTTTTTATGAATTTTTAATGGTGGATTTTGAAACAAATGATGAGGGTTTCAATGTAAAGTGAAGAGTAATATTAACTATTGTCTAAAGTTATGATTTTACATGTTTTGGGAATAGTTTGAATATGTGGGTGCTTGTTGTTTGTGCTTTAAATAATGGGTATTAAGTAAGCCTAATTGTAACGCCCCAAAATCTCATCCCGAATGGTCACACAGTGCTTAAGGCTACAAGTAACCATAAGCTAACCCTTTGAGACTGCTACTACTTGTAACACTTACTTTAAGATAATCTAGTCAAGAATAATTGTTATATCATATCAAAACTAAATGAATAATCAATAGATACTATCTGAACAACAAATACTAATAGTTTTTAAACAAACTCGTATTCCGACAAGACTCTACTACTAACAAAGAACTAGAGAACCATTGCGACAGACCACAAACTGACTCGAAATAAACTGAAAAATAATAGTCCAAATACTAAAAGAAAACTAAAAGTGTTAAGAAGTAGGCCCTCGAATCATGAGGACTCTCCACTGTGGGAACATAGATAAAGATGCTCGAACTACTCATGCTGCAAATACTAAACACCTGAACCTACATTATATGACAATGCAGCACATAGATAAGATTGTATTGAGTATATGAGGGTGTATGCATTAAGTAAACAATATCATTACTGTTTATAAAACCATGTAGGCAAATATGAATGACTCATATAGCTTGAATAAGCCTGAAGTCTAAATCTCATATATCATGAATATTGAACATGTAGTGTAAATATCGTGAGTCATTACACTTAATTCTAAAATGTGTATCCTCCTTTATTTCTCAAAGCTTATAAGAAAAAGGGAATCTTAAAATAACAACTTTCAAACTCATACTTTTATCATAATGAGAATAGAGAACTTCTTTTGAAACTTAGAGACTTAAAGACTTTAGATTTTGGAATTTTGGGACTCTTTTATACTTGGGATTTTGTTCTAACCGACATAAGCCATCTGAGCTGACATGTTGTCTAACGTCATGACCACGTTGGGGAGAGTTGCTCTATCCTTTCCATCGGAATAGAACCTTAACTTCAATAATCACTATCTTATCCCACTTGGGGTGAATTATAGTCCTACAGTGGCTCGTAGTTCAGGGGCATGAAATCTTGGAATAAAGCCCAACTTGATGCTAAATACTACGCCCATACTTAGGCTCAGAACTTTAGGAAATCCACTTTAAATAATACTAGAATGTGTAATGGAATCTAACTATGCTTCGCTTTGCATTAAATCATAGATTATATTATTCCTATCTTTACTTAGTTCAAAAGATCAACTTTCTTTATCAAAATATGAAAATAGGCATTCATGGGACACTTAAATCATATAATTCTTGATATGTCAAGACTAAATCTTAGAGCTTTAAACCCATGCTTCAAACTCATATCAAACATCGTAAATTTTATGCGTTATAACACAATTGTTCTTAATTCAACTTAAAATATGGAAAATAAAATCATGTACAAAATTATTCGAAAGTAGATGTGTAATTTACTAAGCATTTCACTCAAAATCACAAAATCATGCAATTAGCAACATGGGGAATAAACTCTAACTTAACTTTCATGAAAATCATATTAAAATTCAGAAATTCATAACAAAAGGTAAGTTTTTGGGCACAAGAATGAAAGAAGTGTTCTTGTTCAAACCCCACATACCTTAGATTATTAATTTAATGAATAGACTTGGTTGTGAGATGCTACTTGTACTCTTGAATGAGGCTTCTTGGTGTTCTTGAATTAGGAGCTTGGAATCTTGACATAAGTTAGAGAATTGACGGAGAAATCTTAAATTTCTTAGAGGAGAGTTATGATGAACTAGGGTTTTGTTTGAAGAGAATGATGATTAGGGCATCAAATTGAGATTGATTTTATGTTATTGGATGGACTGGGGATAGGATAATTGCCAAAATACCCCCTATTTTAACTCTTAACAAAGATGACAAATATTAAACTTGGAGCTTGTCTTTATAGGTCACCGCAATGAGCCAATATTGCGGTGGCTCACAGGAAATTGATGAATGGGAATCTGGAGGTCACTGTAATATAGAGCCATCACGTTGTCGCACTGGTTGGGACTAGGAACTTCAGCGCGATGCACCATAATCACGCTAGGCTACTGGAAATTCACTATTAGGAAATTGGGATCCTCTGTGATGCGCTAAACAATATAATGACGTTGTTTTACTACTAGAACTTAAATTAGCCATAACATCTTATCTTATTATCGAATATAAGCGAATCTTAATCTTCTAGAGATGAAATTAGGCCTAAAAAAGTTTGAGGTATTACAATATCTCCCCTTAGGAACATTCATACTCGAATATGGATAATGAAACTAGGATGCTAAAAATTAAGGCTTTAACTAGTGAGTGCTACTAAGAATAATACTACACTAATTTGCAAATGCATGAGCTATTGCATAATTATCTATACGAAGTTTGAAACATTGAACTAAAAGAGATGGGCAGAGGTAACTTGTTACCTTAAAATGAATCTGAAAATGTAGAAAAAAGATGATGGTACTTAGTCTGCCTATCAGCTTTTGCTTCCCAAATGGCCCCCTTAACGAATTGGTTTTGCCAAAGAACCTTGACTAATGGGCCTTATTTGTTCCTTAGTCTACGAGTCTAACAATCATGGATCTCCACATGAATTTCTTTATGGGAGGGGCTATCTTGAACTTCTGAGCTTTCTTAAGGAACTATAATGGTGGAGTCACCCACGAACTTCTTAAGCATAGAGACGTGGAATACAGGATGAACGACTGACAAGTCTACGGGCAACTCAATCGCATAAGCCACTTTCCAAACACGACTCAGAACTCTATAAGGGCCATCATAACGGGGACTAAGCTTCCTCTTTGTCCCAAATCTTTTCACCCCTTTCATGGGTGAAATCTTCAAGTAAACTAAATCACCAAATGCAAAAACAAAGTCTCTTCTCCTAACATCAGTATATGACTTCTGATGACTCTGAAATTTCTTCAACCTTTCTCTAAGAAACTTAACATTCTCTATAGTCTTAAACATAACATCAGGTCTAATCAAAAAAGCGTCACCCACTTCAAACCAACCTATGGGTGATCTATATCTCCGATCATAAAGAGCCTCAAATGGGCACATTTAGATGTTAGAGTGATAACTGCTGTTATACACAAATTCAATCAGTGGGAAATGCTTATCCCAACTACCTTTGAAATAAAAAGCACATGCCATCAACATATCTTCTAGAGTTAGGATGGTCCTCTCAGCCTGACCATCTGTCTGCAGATGGAAGGAAGAGATAAGATGCACTTGGGTACCAAGACCCTTCTAAAAATCTCTCCAAAACAGGGAAGTAAACTGAGTACCCCTATCTGAGATGATAGCTAAGGGAACTCCATGAAACCTGTCTAACTCCTGAATATACAATCTAACATAATCCTCAGTTGTATAAGATGTATGAAATGGCAGGAAATGCGCTAACTTAGTCAACCTGTCAACAACAACTAAAATAGAATCATGATGATGATGCAAAAGAGGTAAACCAATCACAAAATCTATTTTCACCTCTTCCCACTTCCAAGTGGGAATACCTAACTCTTGCATCACACCACCAGGCCTTTGGTGCTCTACTTTAACATGTTGATAGGTTATACACTTTTCTACAAACTCTACTATATCTTTATTCATGCCACTCTAACAATAGATTTCCCACAGGTCGCGGTACATCTTGGTAGCATCAGGATGAATAGAATAATGCACGCCATGTGCTTCAGCCATAATTCTCTACCTCAAATCACCAACACAAGGAACACACAATCTATCCTGACATCTCATCAAACCATTGCCCCCTTGGGAGAAAACCTCTACCTTTTGGTCTTTAACTGACTCCTTTAGTCTGACAAAACTAGCATCCATGTCTTACTTCTCCCTCACTTCCAAAACTAAAGAGGATTCAGAACTACTTTGAACCCAAAAATTCCCCTTAGCGAAATCAAGCAACCTAACACCCAATCTAGCCTAACGATGAATTTCTTGAGCCAATTCTTTCTTATCCTTCTCCACATGAACCACACTGCCCATAGACAACCTAATAAGGGTATCTACCACTA
The DNA here is from genome assembly GCF_002878395.1 of Capsicum annuum. Taxonomy (NCBI): domain Eukaryota; kingdom Viridiplantae; phylum Streptophyta; class Magnoliopsida; order Solanales; family Solanaceae; genus Capsicum; species Capsicum annuum. The sequence goes on along the minus strand of NC_061113.1, from coordinate 67,863,111 downwards.
TATTGGCTTTGCTTGAATGATATAACATGCTTATAGCATAATCCTTTAGCAACTCTAACAATTTTCTCCGTCAAAGATTCAACTCCCTCTAAGTAAGCACATACTGCAAGCTTTTGTGATCTGTGAAGAAATCAACATGAATACCATAAAGACAGTGTCTCCAGATTATCAAAGCAAAAACCACAATAGCTAATTCAAGATCATGGGTCGGGTAATTCTCCTCATGTGGTTTCAATTTTCTAGAGACATAGGCTATAACCTTACTTCTCTTTATCAACACACAACCCAAACCAACTCTAGAGGCATCATAATACACCATGAAACCATTCGTACCATCAAGCAAAGTTTACACTGGGGATAAAGTGAATCCAGTCTTCAACTCCTAAAATCTCTTCTCGCAGGAATCTAACCAAAGAAAATTAACCTTAATTTGGGTCAATCGGCTTATGGGATATGCGATAAATGTGAAACCTTCAACAAAACAGCGATAGTAGCCATCTACACCCAAGAAAATTCTAATGTATGATAGAGTGATAGGCCTAGGCCAATTTCTTACAGCTTCTATCTTTTGAGGATCAACTCTAATGCTTTTGGCTTAAATAATATGACCGAGAAGGGATACTGACCTTAGCCAAAACTCACACTTGTAGAACTTGGCAAATAATGGATGATCTCCAAGAGTTTTCAAGAAAATTCTAAGATGATCTGCATGACCCTTCTCTGTACGGGAGCACACAAAGATATCATCTATGAATACTATGGCAAACATATCAAGATATTTGTTGAACACATGATTTATGAGGTCAATTAAAGCTATTGGAGCATTGCTTAGCTCGATAGACATGACTAGAAACTCAAAATGACCATAACCGATTTGGAAGACTGTCTTCGGAATATCACATTCCCTAACTTTAAGTTGATAATTGCTGGATCTAAGGTCTATCTTTGAGAAATAACTTTCACCTTGCAATTGATCAAACAAATACTTAATTCTAGGAAGAGTATACTGATTCTTGACTGTGACCTTATTAAGTTTATGATAGTCAATGCACATGCATAAAGAACCATATTTTTTTCACACGAACAGGATGGGTGTGCCCTAAGGAGAAATTCTAGGCCTTATGAATCCTTTATCTAGAGGATCTTTAAGTTTCTATTTCAACTCCACAAGTTCTATGAGTTCCATAAGGTATGGAGGAATAGAAATAGGCTATGTATCAGGGAGAAGGTCAATCTAGAATTATATCTCTGTATCGGGAGGTACCACTGGGAGATCTTCTAGAAAAACATTAGGAAACTCATTAACTATGATGACTAACTGAATACTTGGAGTCTTATACTTAGTATCTTTAACTCAAACTAAATAATACATGCAACCTTTGGATATTAGCTTTCTGGCTTTAAGATCGGATATGAACTAACTCTTGGGAGATCTAGAATTTCTGAACCACTCAAAAACTGTAACATCTAGGAATTATAATTTCACTATATGAGTGCAAAAATCTATGGATGCATAATAGGAATAAAGCCAATCCATACCTAGAATTGGATCAAAATTGACCATATTTAACTATATCAAGTCAAAGAATATGACCTTATGAAGAACCATAATAGAAGACCTCTTATATACTTGCCTAGAAACAACTGACTCTCCTACTAGGGTAGAAAATAGAATTGGCTCAGGGAACTTTTCAGAGTATATCTCAAAGTTCACAGTAACTAATGGTGTCACATAAGAAAAGCTTGACCTAGGGTCCAATAGTACATACACATCAAAATAAAAGACACAAAGTATACCAGTAACAACATCTGGTGAATCTTCTTACATCAGGAGGGATGGCAAAGCATACAATCAATTCTTGCGCTAACTGGCAGTAGTAACTAATGAAACTCCTTGAGGAGGGGCTGGACAGGCTAAAGGATCTGGCAAACTGGTAGCCTGAGTCTATGGACAAACATCTTGGCTCCCCTATCTAAGATGTAAATACTCTATAAGTCTGTGCCCAATCTTTCACAACTAAAACAATCTCTCTATTTGGCTAAACACTTAGCGAGATGGGTCCAACCACACTTAGCACATGCAGAAAAACTGGACATGATACTTATACTGTGCTGGGATCTAGACATAGAAGACTTATTCCCCTGCTCCTACCTATTTCTAGGTGTGGGAGCACTAGCTGATGAAAGCACTGGAATCAATAAATGATTCTAAGACTGTAGCAGGTTCCCTCCAGGTGATCTTGTCTAACCAAACTCAAACAGCTTTGATCTAGCCCTCTAATTTCCTCTCACTCTATCTCTCTCCTTTATATTTTATACCTCAACCTACTGAGCATACATAATCAGTATAGAGAGATCCATAACTCTGTTGAGCATAATAGTCCTATACTCCTTTACTACCAAGCCAGACACCCCAGTCATAAACTTACTCATACTAGATCTGGGGTCAACTATCAATTCAGGAGCATACTTAGCTAACTGGTTGAACCTATGGCAGTACTCCTTTACAGTCATGGAGCCTTTACTTAGGTTTATGAACTTCTCAATCTTCGTTTCTCTCATCTCAAGTGGGAAGAATTTATCTATGAATGCATCCTGGAACACCTGCCAAGTCATAGGAGTTAAATTCTCCCATCTATTCTTCCTCCATATTACAATTCTTTATCATAAGAGATATATTTCAAATGATACAAAGCCATTCCACACTCTCCTCTTTAGTTACATACATGACTTGGGGGATCCTCTTCACCTCATCTAGATAAAATTATGGGTCCTCACCTACCTTTAACATAATAAATTTGGGCTGGTTCATCCTTATAAAATCATGAAGCCTGGCTATGGCTGTATTACCTTTATGCTGACATAGAGCAATAACTTGATTATTGGCTTACACAGTAGCTGTTACCACTTGGGCTAACATCTAAAATGCAACCCAAAATTTGGCATGAAATACATTCTCATTCAGTAGATCGATAGGTTGGGGTAGCTGATTGTCATTCCTATAGGCATTAGCTCTTCAAGGAGGCATTTTTTGTCATAAAAGAGTGTGAGTCGATAGAGGATAAGGATAGTAGTTGGAATGATAGATTCTGAAAGAAAGAGATAACTTTTCCAAAAATATCCTATAGCCTCTTGCTTATAGATGTAGCGTGCTTCACATAGATGATTGAAACTCTATGTAACACGGCTTGTCTGACTCCCTAGCACTCCTTAAACCTTAGTCTTTAATACCAAATTTATAATGCCCCAAAATCTTATCCCGACACATCACACGGTGCTTAAGCCTACAAGTAAACCTAATCTAACCCTTTGATCCTTCTACTACTTCTAACACTTACTTTAAGATAATCTAGTCAAGAATAATTATTGTATCATATCAAAAATATATGAATAAATGAGAGATACTATGTAAAAAATGAATACTAATAGTTTTTAAACAAACTTTTAGTTCGACAAGCCTCTACTACTAACAAAGAACTATAGATCGATTGGGATAGATCCCTAACTGACTTGAACTAAATTGAAAAATGATAGTCCAAATTATAAGAGAAAACTAAAAGTCTGAAGAAGTAGGCCCTCGAATCATGAGGACTCACTACTGTGGGAACGTCGATAAAAATGATCAAACTACTCACATTGTGGATACTGAGCACCTAAACATAAATCATAAGACAATGCAATACATAGAGGTATAAGTGGATATGTACTTTGAGGATGTGTTGTGTATATGAAGGAGTATGCATTAAGTAAGTAATATCATTACTCTTTATAAAACCATGTATGCAAATATGAATAACATACATAGCTTGAATAAGTCTGAAGTAAAAATCTTACAAATCATGAATATTGAACATGTTGTGTAAATCTCAGGACTCATTACACTTAATTCTAAAATTTGTATCCTCCTCTATTTCTCAAAGCTTGTAAGCAAAAAGAATTCTTAAAACAATAAGTTTCAAACTCATACTTTTATTGTAAGGAGAATAGAGAACTTTTTTTAAAACTTAGGGACTTAAGGAATTGAGATTTTAGAATTTTGGGACTTGGGAGTTTCTTCTAACCGACATAAACTATGTGAGCTAACATGGAGTCCAACTTCTTTCCCACGTTGGGGATAGCTTCTTTATCCTTGCCATCAGAATAGAACCTTAACTTTAGTGATCACTATCTTATCCTACTTGGGGTGAATCATAGTACTACGGTGGCTCGCAGTTCAGGGGTGTGAAACCTTGGAATCAAGACCAACTCAATTCTAAATACTATTCCCATACTTAGGCACATAACTTTAAGAATTATACTTTAAATAATACTAGAATGTGTATGTAAGATAATTATGCTTCACTTTTCCTTAAATCATAGATAATGTGGATTCCTATCTTTATTTGGTTCAATAGATCATCTTTCTTTATCAAAGTATGAAAATAGCCATTCATGGGACACTTAAATCATAATCATTCTTCGAATATAAAGAATAAATCTTAGAGCTTTAAACCCATGCTTCAAAATCATATCTTACACCATAAAGTTCATGATTTTAAACACAATTGTTCTTAATTAAACTTAAAATCTGGAAAATATAATTATGTACATAAATATTTGAAAGTAGACGTGTAATTCACTTTACAATTCGCACAAAATCTCAAAATCATGCCATTAGCAACATGGGGTATAAGTCGTAACTTAACTTTCATGGATATCATATTAAACTTTAGAAATTCATAACTAAAGGTAATTTTTTGGGCACAAGAATGGAAGAAGTGTTCTTGTTCAAACCCCACATACCTTAGATTGTGAACTTAATGAATAGACTTGCTTGCGATATGCTACTTGTACTCTTAAATGAGTGTTATTGGAGTTCTTAAACTAGGATCTTGGAATCTTGATTTAAGTTGGAGAATTGATGGACAAATCTTAAGTTTCTTGGAGGAGAAGTATGATTAACTAGGGTTTTTGTTTGAAGTGAATGATGATTAGGGAATAAAATGCTTTGCTATATGATAGATTTTATGTTATTGGACATATTAGTGGTAGGGTAATTAACCAAAATACCCCCCCCCCCTTTTAACTATTAAAGAATCTAGAAAAAATTAAACAAAAAGCCCAATTTATATGCCACCACAATGCGCCACTATCACTGTTGATCACTAGAAATTAATAAATGGGAATCTGGGGGTCACCGTGATGCGGAGCCATCACGTTGTCCCACTAGTTAGGACCTAGAACTTCAGCGTGACATACCATAATCGTGCTAGCCTACTAGAAATTGACTATGAAGAAATTGGGATCCTCCGGAGTGTGCTAAACACCAGAATTACAGTGTTTTACGACTAGAACTTAAATTATCCATTAGGTCTTGCCTGGTTATCGGATTTAGGTGAATCTTATATCATTGAACAGCTAATTCAATTTCCCACATGATAAACTCTATATGATTTAAACATTATTCACTTTGAAAGTCATCCCTTAATATTCTAGAGATGAAATTAGAACTAAAGAAAGTTTGGGGTATTAGACTAATATTGAAGGTTTTCACTTGAATTTTTGTCATGGTTAAGATATTCCTTGAACGTGTTTGTGAAAATGTCTAAAGAAAAATGACTAGTTATATGTTAACAGTGTTTTGAACTTAGGCAATGGTTTGATGAGTAAGAGTGTTTGGTAAATGATCTTGTCAAGGCTACGTTGTCCATGTAATGAGTTAAATCAAGCCTTTTTTGTTTTATTGGTAAAATAAAATAGGGTTAGATACCCTAGTATGAGATTAAATTATCTTTAAACTAAAGCTTCGTGCAAAAGTGCTCGTGAGTGGTTTGACAAAGGTCATGATGATGATAATTTTTGTTGAATTATATTTGGAACTAATGCATTGGCATATTAAAGTGATTGATTGATATATGGTTCATGCAGATCTTGTGGTCATGTCTGATATTAAATTGTCTCCTTTATGGCTTGAAATGGTTAAGTGTGTTAAAGTCCCTAAATAAGGACATTGTGATGTGAATGTATGGACAAAAGGTTAGAGTTCCAATGTTGACAATTAATGGATGTGATGTCTTGTGGTTAGAGTCAACATGCATAATGAAATGACTTGTGGTTAGATTCCACTTGCTTAATAAAACGGCCCCTGGTTGGTGTCCATATCAACAATTAAACGGCTTGTGGTTAAAGTGCACATACACAATAAAATGTATTGTGGTTAGAGTACACTTGACTAATGCAATGGGCCTGTGGTTATAGTCTACTTTTATTAATAAGATGACTTGACGTTCGAGTCCTCTTTCTCGTTATAACCTAAGCACTGGAATGTTATAGTCCTCCACTTCATGGTCCATCTTTGAGTATTTTCAAATGCATGCTAAGGACTTTTTATATTTTTACACTTGATTTATCCATGTTTATTTACACACCTATTTGTATAAATGTTGTGGTTTATGATGTCTTGACTTTGTATTAACTAATGATATTATTTTATCCTTTTTCTTGAGTTAAATGCTAGCACTCTAACTACTAACCATCTCTGGATGCTATGTCCCAATATGACATAAGGGTCAGAGATTCTTGTTTTCTCCTTACGCAGTCTCATTTGTTTGGGTGGTACATATGGTGATGTTGAAGTTGTGAGATTCCATCCTTTGGAAGGCATCCATTTCATAGTCTCTTCATTTATATAAACTTGTTTTACACTTGGTATTTTTCTACTGTCAGGGGCCTATCTCGACATGTTTTAAACATTAGATTTGTAGAGGTTTTATGGATGTCTATGGACTTGGGTAGATTATTTATTGGATGTTGATATTAATAAATTGTTAGACTTTCTTATGTTGTGGATGTTAGTTTTGTTTTAGATATTTTATTATATGTTAGAAGGTTATCTGATTCTTCTGGATTGATATGGTGGTTAATTAGGGTTAACGAGGAAATCTCTGGTCCTTGTTGGGATATAGATGTCCATTTGACTAGGCCTAATTTTTGGTTGCATCAATTTGGTATTATAGCCTAGGTTCATGGTCAGTAGGGCATCCTGAAAGTTGTGTTGAGTGTAGTCTCTTTTATAGGTATGTAGCATGCCACAATTATAAGATAGAGGATGCAAGGAATTTATGAGTGTTTCACTTTCTTTTTGTCTTATTTAGAGGTGTAGAGTTAAAGGTCTTAGATCCTTTTGATTTTTCTTTAATCGTCTTTCAGATCATGCTTCCATGAAGATCTGTAGTTCCTACAGACCCTTTCATCCCAACTATGAATAATATTGATGGGACTCGCTTTACTTATGGAGTCCATATTAGGTCTAGGGCTCTGATAATTGATGGTCTAGGAGTTCCACTGATTCCCTCTAGTATTCCTTCGGTTTCACAGGTTGACGTGTCAAATGTTATGTTTTGTTAGTTGATTCATGTGATTTAATAGTTGGTAGTTTTTCAGGCTGAGTGAGGTGCATCTTCTACTCTATCTTTTTAGGACACAGTTGTTAGGTAGTTTATAAGGTTGAGTCCTCTAACCTTTATCGGTGTTAGGCTAGAGAAAGATCCTTAGGGTTTTCTGGATAAGATGGAAATAATTCTTAGAGTCATGCATGCCACTAATGTGGAAGGGGATGAGTTTGCATCCTTTCAGTTGAAGGACGTGGTATATCGATAGTTTGAGGAGTGGGAGTAGACTAGGGTCATGTTTATGAGTAATTATTTTATGATGACTTTATTAATTCTTTTCTGGACCGTTTCTTTCATCTAGAGTTTAGAAGCAAAATTAGAGGAGTTTGCTAATCTAAAGTAAGGAAAAATGTGTTTCAAGGAGCATTCCATATGGTGATCATTGTTCTCACTTTTGTGGAGTATTCTGGGAATAGGGACTCCAATCTTAGTCTAGTAGGGCTAAGTCAGTTCCATCCTGCTCTTCTTGTAGATTCTATGGTCAACATCACCATGGCTAGTGTGAGAAGAGAAGGAAAAAGTAGATGTGGTCAGATTAGGCACATGCAGTAAGAGTGCCTCTCTCTTGTGACTCCTTGGGCTAATTAGGTAGCTTTTTCTTCTTCAAGTTTCGACATTGGCAAAAATTGTTTGTATTCACTTACTACTCTCCATGATTCTGAGGAATCTCTAAATGTTGTTACAAATATGTTAAGACTTTTCTCCCGTGATTTGTATTGTTTGATTAATTTGGGGTCCATTCTTTCTCACATGACCCCATTTATGGCTGTGCATTTTGACTTTGGTCCAAAGTGTATGTTAGTTTCTTTTTCTTTTTATACCTTAGTAGGAGACTTGGTGATTATTGAAAGAGTCTAAAGGGTATGTGTGGTAGCTATTGGTAGTAAAAAAAACCATTATAGAATTAATAGAATTAGACATGGTTGATTTTGAGGTTATTATGGGGATGGTTGAATAGAATTAGACATGGTTGAATTCCCTAATAAGTCGGTCGTTGCATGGAAAGGGGTTCTTTAGTGACTAAGGCGAGGTTTACCTCTTATTTTAAAGCCCAAAAGTCGATTTCTAAGGGGTGTTTTTATCATATGGTTCAAGTTAAATATTCTAATGTGGAAGTTCTTTCTCTAGACTTATTTCACATGGTCAGAGAGTTTCCCAAGGTCTTTTACGATAACCTTCTCGATAATTATGTTGCTAGGAATATTGTTTTTAGGATAGACCTTGTTTCGGATAATCTTCCTATCTCCATACCTCCTTATATAATGGACCTAGCCGAGTTGAAGGATCCTAAAGATCAATTGAGATAAAGGTTTTATCCATCTTAGTGAGTCGTTGTGGGGTGCTCCCGTGTTATTTATGCATAAGAAGGATGATTCCCTTTGAATGTGCATTAATTATCCTTAGATGAATAAGGTGACCATAAAGAATAAGTATCCTCTTCCTAGGATCGATGATTTGTTTGATCAACTTTAAGGTATAAAGTGTTTCTCTATCATTAATCATAGGTTGGGTTATCATCATGTTAAGATTAGGGAGTGGATATCCCTAAGAATGCTTCAGGACCTAGTATGGTCATTATGAGTTCCTAGTTATGACCTTTGGGTTAACTAATTCTCCAATGGCATTCATGTATTTGATGAATAAGGTCTTCAATCTATTTTTGTATTTATTTTTTATTGTTTTCACTCATGACATTTGGGTCTATCCTAAGAGTGAGGTGGATCCCATTGATCACCTCCGTGTTGTGTTATAAACAATGAAGGATGATTATTTGTATGTCAAGTTCTCCAAGTGTGATATTTGGTTGAAGGTTATAACTTTCCTTGGTCATGTTATCTCTAGTGAAGGGATCATAGTGGATTCCCAAAAGGTTTCCATGGCTAAGAAATGGCCTAGACCTATGAGACCAATCGATATTATAGTTTCTTTCATTTTACTGGTTACTATAGGAGATTTATGGAGAGTTTTTTTACGATAGTTGCTCCATTAACAAAGTTGACCTAGAAGAAGGTCAACTTCTTTTGGTCGGATGTGTATGAGGATAGTTTTAAGAAGTTTCTCAGCTCTAGTTTTTTCTTTGTGGGAGGGAAATTATAGGTTTATAGTGTATTGTGATGCTTCTCGTATTGGGCTTGGTTGTGTGTTGATGCAATATAGTAGGGTGGTGGCCTATGATTCTAGACTACTGAAAGTTCATGAGTACAACTATCTTACTCATGATTTAGAGTTATTGGTCGTGGTTTTTTCTTTTAAGATTCATCATCACAATCTCTATAGGGTTTGTGTTGACATATTTTTCAATCATAAGAGCATTCAGTATGTGTTTACCCAAAAGTAGTTAAAACTTAGGAAAAGAAGGTGGCTTGAGTTACTAAAGGAATACATATGAGTCTCCATTACCATTAAGGTAAAGCTGGCAATGTTGTTTATTCTCTTAGAAGGTTATCTATAGGGAGTTTGGCTCATGTTGATGAAGTTAACTAGGAGTCGGTGAAGGACGAGAAGTTAACTAGAAGTTAACTGATTGTCTAATCATGGAGTTTGTCTCATGGAATAAGAGGATGGTGGTGTGTTTATGCATCCAGTTTCACATTCATCAATTATAGTTGAGATAAATGAGAAGTAAATATTGGATCCTAACTTTAAGATGATTAAGTGTAATATGGGTCAACAGAAGATTATTGACTTGTGATTGGTGGTGATGGTATCTTGAGGTACTAAGGTAGGCTATATGTCCCCGATATTGATGAATTAGGGAAAGGATTATGGATGAGGCTCATGGATCTCGGTATGCTTTTTATCCCTATATTAAGAAAATATATCATGATCTTAGGTACTTTTATTGGTAGGATAATATAAAGTGACATATGGCTAGATATATGGTTAAGTGTGTGGTTTGTCAACAAGTAAAACATAAGCACTTGAGGTTTGGTGGTTTGTATCAAGAGATAGAGTTGCCCAAATGGAAGTGAGAAGTGACTAATATGGATTTTGTCAACTTTCTTCCAAGGTCTATAAATTAATGTGCTTTTATTTGGCTTATTATGGATAGAATGATCAAGTCCACTTATTTCTTACTGGTAAGGATTAGTTATTTGGCGGAGGATTATGCTAAGTTGTATCTTGCGAAAGTTGTGAAGTTGCATGGTGCTCCAATTTCTATCATTTTAGATCTTTGTATTCTATTCTTGTCACATTTTTTAAAGTCATTTCAGCAAGGTTTAGGAACTAAGGTGTGACGTAGTACCACTTTCCACCCACATATGGATGGAAAAGTAAAGAGGACTAACCAAATATTAGAAGATATGTTACATGCTTGTGTGATTGATTATGGTGGTAGTTGGTACAACTATTTACCTTTGATTAAGTTTGCTTATAACAATAGTTACCACTCTAGCATTGGTATGGCTCTTTTTTAAGTGTCATACGGTATGAGGTGTCAATCTTCTATACGGTGGTATGAGGTTGGAGAGGGCAAGTTATTTTGAAAGAATTTGATTAACCAAGCCTTGGGAAAGGTAAAGGTAATTCGTGATAGGTTGAAGCCTTTCAAAGTTGTAAAAAGTCCTATGCAGATAAGTGGTGTAGGGATTTGGAGTTTATATTGATGATTGGGTATTCTTGAAGGTATCTGCCACAAAAAGGATAATGCAGTATGGTATGAAGAAAAAGTTGAGTCCCTAGTATGTTTGCCCATCTTTTATTTTAAAGAGAGTTTGTAATGTAATTTATGAGTTAGCGTTGCCCTTTAGTTTGAGCTCTATCCATCCGGTATTCCAAGTGTCCATGTTGCAAAAATTTCTGGGTGATCCTTCGTTGGATGTTCCTTTAGAGGATGTTACTATTTCAAACTCTTTGTCCTAGAAAGATATCCCATTGACGATCTTGGATCAACAAGATCTCTTATTACAAATGAAAAATATGGATTTAGTAAAGGTTCTATGGAGGAAGCAAAAGTTTGAGGTAGTAACCTAGGATGCGGAAGAGGACATGATGTCCAAGTAACCGCATTTATTTTCAATTCTGGAAACTCTTAATTGAGGTATGTGTTAATCTTCTTAACTTGATTTTTGTCTTTGATTGGTCATCGATTCATGTCCCTAAATTATGAAATGAGCAAGTGTTTTGATAGACAATTTGTTATAGTCACAAGGTCAATTGAATGAATGGTTGATTAATAATGATCATGGCATGCGTTTCATCCTTGTTATGTTTCTTCGTGTTCTAACTTGGTTAACAGTTAGTTTTATGTGTAATAATGTGTTAACTTATATTAAAGTTTTCCAAGTCCATCATTCGAGGATGACTGATTCAAGTGGGGGAGAATTGAAACACCTAGGTTTTGGCCGTTACAAAAGTTTCTTAGTTAAAGTGTTTGGACTAGGTACAACTTGATTGTACCAGTCATACAATTGGATACAACTTAGTTACCCATCACTCATATACTAGGTAGTATGGTAGGGGTTAGACACTGTCAAAGACATGAATTAGCCATTCCCTAGTCATACCTTTGGGTATGATTCGTACACTACCAAGTCGTATGGAGTGTTGAGCTAGACCTAGACAAAAACTATCTAGGGTATGGTTGGGATTTGGTTTAGGGTTCAATTTTTACCCTAAGATATGAGTCATGTACGTATGGTCATACCTTGGGCTGTGTAGGGGTCCTTGGTAAGGCCTAAGGTATGAGATAGGGCACCACTCATACCGTAGGGCACGGTTTAGTCAAGTGAGTCGTAACCTCCTAGGAAGTCACTTTTCAGCTTTAGAGCCAAGGGTTTTATGGACATTTACAACCGGAAGAATCTTAAATCCCCTCACTATATAATGTATTATGGCTTCCTAAATACTCACTTGCAAGACCAAAACATTCCAAATATTCTATCAAACCTCATTCAACAAGATTTAGAGGCTAGGGTCTCAAGAGTGATCATCTAGAGACTTGAACACCATAAACCATTCCATGAATCATCTTGTATAAGGCATGTGACTCTTTTCCTATAATTATTTATCAAATACCATTTTATTTAAATATTTTTTAGGAATATATAATGGTGGGATTTTGAAACAAGTGATGAGGGTTTAAATGTAAAGTTATGTGTAATGTTTTCTTTTTTCTAAACATGTGAATTTACATGCTTTGGTGATTGTTTGCAAATTTGGGTGCTTGTTGATTGCGGTTTGATAAATGGGTCTTGAGTGACCCTAATATTGAAGGTTTTCAGTTGAATTTTTTTCATGGTTAAGAAATGCCTTCAAGGTGTTTGTGAAAAGGTCTAAAAGAAATGACTAGTTACATGTTATAGAGTTTTGAAATAAGGCAATAGATTAATGGGCTAGAATGTTTGGTAATTGATTTTGTAAAGGCCTTGTTGGCCATATAGTGAGTTAAATGATGCCCTTGGTGGTTTTATTAGTTAACGAAGGGGGGGGGGTAGACTCCCTAGTAAAAAAATTGAATAGTGTTTGAACTAAATCTTGGTGCAAAAGTGCTAATGGGTGATTTGATAAAGGTCTTGATGACAACAATTTGGCTTGAATGATATTTGAAACTAATGCATTGGCATGGTAAAGTTATTAATAGGTATATGTTTCGTGAACATCTTAAGGTCATGCATGATATTGAATTATGGCCTTGATGTCTTTAAATGCTTAAGTGGGTTAAAGTCCCAAAATATGAATGGTGTGATGTGGATGCATAGACAATGGATTAGACTCCCATTGTCAACTAGTAATGGACGTGATGGTTTATGGTTGGAGTCCACATGCCTAATGAAATACCTTGTGGCTAGATTACACTTGCTTAAAGAAAGGGCCCTAGTTGATGTCCACGAACGGAATAAAATGGCTTGTGGTTATTGTCCACATAACTAATGCAATAGGTTGTGGTTATAGTACACTTTCTTAATAAGATGATTTAAGGTTAGAGTCCTCTTGCTCGATATAACCTAAGTTGTGGAAGGTTAGAGTACTTTACTTCATGGCCCATGCTAAAGTGTTTTGAAGTGCATGCTAAGGCCTTGTTATCTTCTAAAACTTTATATACCAATGTTTATTTACATACCTATGTGTATAAATGTAGTGGCTTGTGATAAATTGACTTCGTATTGAATAATAACATTATTTTATCCTTACACTGGAGTCACTAGCGCTCCAACCGTTAACCATATCTTGATGCTATATCCCCATGCGACATAGAGGCTGGAGTTTTTCCTTCTTTTCTTGTGCAGTGACAGGTGTTTGGGTAGTTCGTGTGGTGATGTTGAAGTGGTGACCTTCCATCCTCCAAAAGGCATCCATTTTATAGTCCCTTTATTTATGTTATGACATGTTTTAGACTTGGTATTTAGCTATTGTCAGGGAATTTTCCCAACATGTTATAGGATCAGATTCGTAGAGGTTTTGTGGATGACTGTGGCCTTTGGTAGATTGGATGTTGAATGTTGATGGTTAGAATTTATCAATTAATGGTTAGAATTTATTAAGTTAGGAATGTTAGTTTTGTTTCTGCTATCTTATTATATATTCGGAGTTTGTCTGACACTTCTAGGTTAATGTGGTGGTTAGGTAGGGTTAATGGGAGGATCTTCGATACTTGTTAGGTTCGAGATGCCAATACAAAAAGGCCCAATTTTGGGTCATGTCAGGATCCCAGTTATGGAAATCATGTTTTTGAGGTCAACCTAACATTCTTGAATGATCAAGGAATCATAACCCTAAAACCTGGGTGAAAACCAAGGTAATTTGGGGCTAAAATTTGGCCCTTGGGCTATTTGGGGTTTAAGGTTAAGAACCAAGAAATTCATCATAAAAGGGAGGAAATCGTACCTTAATTCTTAATATATTTGAGATAATATATGTTAATCAAGATCCCAAGTCATCCCAAGAATTAATTTAAAGTTTGAACGGTATTTTAGGTTTTTGGCTCACAAGAATGAATGACAAATGTCCAAAATATGGCCTAAGTGGTCTTTGTATACCCATTCCAGGTGTTCAGGTATCGAAAAGGAACAATTGGGTGTACAATTTCACTACCTAGCTACACGAGCTGTTATGGCAATTTCCATAATCCTTGGTGCGATCGCACTACTTGCCTTCAACACAACTAATAGCCGAAACTTAGAAAATTCAAAGTTTTTGTAAAATCTTTGAGATTCACTTGAAATCTAATATATACAATTAAATTATTTAACAATAATAACTTCAACATTTGAGATGTAATGGTGAAGTAGGATTTTGCTTCTAAGGTCGTTTCGACCAAATATGGGTCCCATACTCATATTTCCAATTTCCCAACTTTCTGACCAATAGGCCAAAATTAGATCGGGTGTATCGAAACTCAAACCAAAGGCCTAACTAGCCTAAAATAGTTATTCTGAAGTTGTTGACATTGTCAGAATTTGCATCTGAGATTGTCTTAATGATGTTTTCATTCATTGACTATTTGGAACAAGAGAATACTTCCAAATAGGGAATTGTCTCTAAAATCCAAACAAAGTACCCAATAACCAATCCGTTAGTTCTAACAAGTCAGAAATCACTTTTCATAGTTATGGAAAAGATTTAATGGTGAAAATAATTGGAATTATGAAAATAACCTAGAGGTCATTTGTTGTTTTTATCTATTGTAGTTCTATTGACTAAGTTATCTCAAAAGATGATTTCCTTTCAGTGGTTTGATGCTTGTGAGACGATCTTTAAAAAGCTCAAGGATTTTTTTGTATCAACCATCTCTTGTGATACTTTAGTCATTTGGGTAGGTGTTGTTTTGATGTAAGAAGATAATTTGGTTGTATATGATTTTAGTTAACTAAAGCCCCATGAAAAGAATTAACCTACCCATGATTTAGAGTTTTACGCAGTTTTATTTGTTTTAAAGTTGTGGAGGTACTACTTATATGGATTGTGTTATGAGATTTTCTCTCATCATTGTAGCCTTCATTATTGATTCAACCAGTGATATTTCGATATTAGCAGGATTCACCATTGGCTTAAATTTCTTATAGATTATGTTCTAACTATTCACTATCATCTGGGCAAGGCTAATGTAGTTATAGATGCTTAGAACCAAAGGTTGACTAGTATGGCATCTATGTTTATCTTCTGAGCTAGGAGAAGCCTTTGGCCTTAGATGTTCTGTGTTTGGTTAAAGTATAGTTAGGCTTGATATTTTGATACTTTGATGTGTTTTGGCATTTTTTAAAGGCTAGGTCTTACTTTATTGAGCGGATTCAGGATTATCAGTATTATCATGTTGGATTGAGAGGTATTTTGAATAATGTATAATATGGTAATGCTAAGAAAGTCTCACTTGATTCAGATAGAGTTTTGAGTATTGGAGGCTGAGTATGTGTGCTGAGAATGATTGGATGGATGAGATTAATATTGGATAAGGCTCCTTGTTCTAGGTATTCCATTTATTCGAATGTGACTAAGATGTATTGTGAATTAAGATAGCACTACTAGTACTGTTGTATGAGGAAAGATATAGAAGATTTCATAGCTTGTTGCCTATGTTGAGAGAAGGTAAAGGTCTAGTATCTAAGGATTATTGGTATTCTTCATCACTTACCCATTCTTGACAGGAAATAAAAATGAATCACTCTGTACTTCACGATTGTATTACCTCATACTTCTTGTAGTTCTGATACTATTTTGTTCATCATAGATCGGTTGACCAAAACTTCTTATTTTATTCCAGTTCAAGAATTTTTTATTGCTGAGAGGTTGGCTCATATCTATATTCATGAGATAGTTTATCTTCATCAAGTACCCATGTCTATTATCTTATAGAGAGGTGACAAGTTCATATCTAACTTTTGGAAGACTTTTGAAGAGGAGTTGTGTGCCTTAGTTGATCTTAGCATAGTATTTCCACCCCATACCAATTACCTATTTGAGCAGAAATTTACTTATAATAAACTCTCAGAGATTAGAAGTAGGCCTTTACGACACTTCTTTAGGTCAATATTATAATTAGCTACTTATAGACATAAGGGGACATATATCATTATTATATTTATATTCTTTAGACAAAAGAGGATTTTTATCATTTTTTGAATTTACTATACTAGAACCAAGGGTTTATTTTTAAACCAGTTTGAGTTCAACAATTATGATGTTAAGATATGCTCAAGTTTGGCAATTATGATATTAAGACTAGTTTGAGTTCGGCGATTATAATACTAAGATCAATTCGAGTCCAACATCTATGGTGATGTTATTTCTTGCTCAAATCAAACATTAGGGGTTTACTTATCATTATTAAGGAACCAATTCTAGTCTGGTGTAATGGTATAGAAGGATCCATGGTTACAGTTTTGACGTACAAATATTTATGGGTATTATTGTTGGTATTTCCTTCTTTATTGTATCCATCCAGCTTATGAGGGCTCAGTTGGATAATATACTTTGATTGAGTCTTCTAGGCTTATGGGGAACAATTAGGCTATAGTTAGTGATGTTCACTGTGATATTATTTAGTACCTCATATACATTTAGTATTTGGAGCAATGCGCCACGTTTTCCCTTTTTCTTGACTCTAGTTTACTATCTTGCATCAAATTTTACTTTTTTATGATTTAAATCTTTTGACTGATGATGCCTATTAAGTACCCGTTGTTTTAATACCACACTTTTGTATCTTCTTTTGATTTAGATCGAAGTAATAGTTACTTCCATTGATGCTGGTACTTGTGCTGGCTAGAGTTCACAGATAAAATGATCTTTAAGATTTAAACCTAACTTTCTATCCTTACTTTATTTTAGATAGTCTTTCTATTCGATATTTTTATAAATTTTATACTTATAGTACTCTTATTCTTTTGTTAGAGACTCTTGTACCGACCTTACTACATCATAGGATATTTCTACTCTTTATTTATTTATCTTCAGTTATGCTATTGTCCTTTTATTTTATAGCTTGTAAACTAATTACTTGCATAATGTTAGTGATTACTCTACTTTTCACAAACTATACTATTACTTATCTTTCTAGGCTATTGTTTGGCTTACCTTCTTGTTGGGTAAAGTAGGTTCCATTAAGACTCATGAAATTGGGTCGTGACAAATTGGTATCAGATCCTATGTTCACTGTTATTATTGGTACAAGAGCCACTGTCTAGTAGTCCTACAGATTAGAATAATGACATCTGTTACTTATCCTTGGGAGGTTATCGGTCATTCCTAAGAGATCTTCACTTTTTTCACTCATTTTGTGATACAAGTCTTTGTTGGTTTCTAATATTCTCTTGGTTTCTCTCTTTTGCAGATGGCCAGGATGAGGGCTCACCATCCAGTAGAGACTAACGCACTCTATGGGGTTACCTTCCAGTAAAAGGTTTACACCCTGGTCCTTTAATACATCAGTTTAGTGGATCAATAAAATCTGTGTTGGTACCCATTGCAAGGAAATGACACCCTTCTCACTGGGGTTTTAGGTTGAACCCTGATTATGTCAGATTGAGGCATGTAGGTCATATGTTATCTCCCACATTTTAAAGTTTGGTATTCAGATAATGTTCAGTTTGGGTTTGCTTGACCAAGTTTTCATTATTTCAGTTATACAGTTATTCATATTACTTTAGTACATGTTTATACTTGGTATTGCATTTGATTTTCATGTTCATTCATTCATGATCAGTACCTTTATGTGTATCAGTTAGTTTCCATCTCACATACCAGTACATTCAAAGTACTGATCACATACTCTTTATTGTTCTATGTTTTCATATTACATAGTTTAAAAGGTGAAGTTTCCAGATCATACTTAGTTCATTGTTGTGCCACTCAGCTGCAACATTAGTCAGTCCTTATCAGTCGAGCACTAGTTATTATATTAGTTATCCATCCTAGTATTTTCAATTCATATTAATTCAATAAGTCAGAGTTAGTTGAGGACCTGTCCCAATAACTTATCATGTTTAGAGGCTTTCAGACAGTCAGTTAGACATATTTTCAGTGATGTATTTTAGTTACTATTGATAATACTTTTGATTATCAATTACTTTTACATGACTTTTGCATAGTTTTTTTGCCTTTTTTTAGTATTTACAGCTTGTGCCAAATCATGGGTTAGCTTGAGGTCACTTATGACCTTAAGCATCGTATTATAACTAGTGGAAAGCATCCGGTTCTGATAAACTTAGAATCACAGAACAATAATTAAAGTGTCTTAGGGTATCCAAAAGCCACATTTAGTAGAGTTTTGTTCCTGGGTGAAAAGAACGCTACACTTATGGTCAGGATGCTGAGAAATATTTTCGGAAAAGCTCCCTTCTTCCAGTATTCATGTAGTGTGATAGAGCATAAGATATATTAAACTCTATCTTACAATTCATTTATGTACTATTTATAGAAATGCCTCCAAAAATAGCTAATGAAAGGAGAAAGGAGGTCCAGCCCATACCACCACCTAGTCCTGAACACTCTCCGAAAGAGCAAGTTTATTAAACTAATTCAGTGCCTCTTTAACTGCTTTACCCAATCTATGGTTACTTAGAATAATCTAAAAAGGATGTTGCTTCCTCCAACCCCATAGTTAATATAGCAGCAACCAAAATCTAAGATTTAACTTGAATGAATCCCCAACATTCTCTGGATCTAAGTCGAAGGAGGATCTATAAGAGTTTTGGATTGTGTGTAAAAGATTACTAATATTATAGGTGTTACCCTGAGTAAGAGAAATTCAAGGGGTTGATCTCACCTGGGTTAAGCAGTGGAAGGAGGATAGAGGAACTAATATGGCGCCCAAAGAGTGGGATGAGTTTGCTACTTCTTTATTAGACAGGTTCTTCCTACTAAAATTGAGGGAGACCAAGGTGCAAAAGTTCATCAATCTAAAGCAGGGTATCATGATTTTGAAGATGTATTAACTCAAGTTTACCTAATTTGCAAGATATGCACCGACTATTGTAGTTAATTCTATTGATAGAATGTATAAGTTCCTATCTGGCATTTTAGAAGATGTTGTCAAGGAGAGTAGGACATATATGTTGTTTAATTAGATAGACCTTTCTATGTTTATGGTTAATGCAAAATAGATTGAGGGGGAGAAGCTCAAAGAAAGGGAAAAGGAGAATAAGAGGGCAAGAACTAGTAGTTTTAACTTCTCTCGGTAGAGGTTAGATCGTGGGAATCATTCTTATTTCAGCCTAAAATATTTATCCCCGACATTATTTTCTACCAGTGTTCTAGTACCTAAATTCATATAAGACAATCAGGATACAGCACCAGGATCTATGTCCTAGGGTGGTGTTAATTATGGCCACACTAACAAAATCTATAAGAGTACGCGGTTTGTTCTTTGAATGTACTGGAACATGAGATGAGGATAGGCTAATATACATGGGGTACTATGCATATGAAATAAGTACTAACTGAATAGCATAAGATAACTGGATATGAATTCAAAAAAATATATAATAACTAAAAATCTGTATGCTTTGGTCTGGGAAACCTAAACTAAAACTATACTGTATACTTTAAACAAAATATGAGAGGTATCATCTAACCAACATACCCCAATCTAAGATAATTGGGTTCCAACCTGTAAGCCCAGTTGGAAGGGTGTCAGTACCGTGCCACGGGTACTAACAATTATTGTATGGATCCACTAAATTAGTTTCCCAAAGGACTAAGGAGTAATCCTCAACTAGTAGGTGCTCTAATGAGATACCTGTCACTATCAAATGGTAGGTAAACATCTCTAACCTATGTTGGCTACGTAGTTTTGGAACTTAGGGAATGCTACTAAGGGTCACACCCTCTACTGCCAGGTGAGCCCTGATCCTTAAGGTCGCTTGATGCCAAATACTACCCCTAACTAAAATGCCATTGATGCAGGGATGGACTAAACATTATTACATAATAGATAGTGTTCATCATGATTATAAATTTGGAAGTATACTAATTAGAGTCATGGATTGACTGTCTAAGTACTTGAAAAGTTGAATTCATCTAAATCATATACGTATTTGGTGTTCATAACGCACTAGCACTAAATAGAATCAAAAATAATGCCATATAAAAGCTTTAAAACCATATTAGGGGAGGATCATTGTTCAAAACCCAACACTTACGCATTTCATCAAACACATAAGAGTCATGAACAAAAGCATGAGAATGGGTAAAACATGCGAGAATAACATGATTACAACACTGAAATCATAAATTAGGGATTTAATGTGACCATTACAACATTTAAAACATGTAATGTCTCATCCCACATGAAAAAACACTTATAAACATAACTTGTAATTGAATTCACTAGAGATTCATGGAGATATTTAAACTTAAACATAAAAAACTCATAATTTAAAACCAAAAAGGAATTCTTGCACTCTATAGGTGAAAGGAAGCTATGGATGAACATCATACATACCTCACTAGATGATTTTGTGAAGATTCTTGGTAATTTTTTGAGGTCTGAAGCTTGAATTCCTTGATTCTTTGAGAATGGGTTAGGGTTTCTTCTTTCGGAGGAAGATGGTTTTATTTTGAGATTTTATGATTAAAGAGGCAAATAATGCTCTTTGAGGACATAAGTTCTAGGTTATGGACGAGTTTGAGTGAGGGGAACTGTCCCAAGTTCACTTAAATAACAAGGAACAAAAGATGACAAAAAAGGGAAAGGGCACCACGGGCTCTAGACCGGTGGGCTAAGCCTTGCACCACAGGTCTATCCTTGTGCCCTCATTGTTTTCCTTCTCAAAAATGTCCCTAAACCTGTCTAAAATTTCCAAAAATCACCTGAGACATACTTTGAACAACCCCAATCATGAATCAACTTAAAAATTGACATTCTGAGAGCGGAAAGGTCAAAAATAAAATCATCAATGTTTAGGGGCCTTGAATATGACAAAGTACCAATAATAAGAGAAATTTCTAAGTCTTAGGACCCTTTAACATGCAATCATAAGATGAATTGAGGTAGGATCTTAAAGGGTATTACAGAAAGTATGGGCGTGGATGATACCCTCTCTAATGAAGAAGTCCCTGTTGTGATCCTTGCCTATTAGATTCATAGGATTTGGAATAAAAATTTTACTTAGTAAAAGTATTTGGAGGAGACAGTCAATTCATGGAGTTACTGGGACGCAAAAGCAAATATGCGAGCCAAGTACCCCTATCTTTTCTCTTTGAATACAGATTCATCTTGAGGTAATGGTTTTCTTACATAATTAATTTTATCATGTTCTATATTTTATATCAAGCCATCCTGATGTCATATCATGCATTCATAAGTTCAATTAAGTCCATACATTATGGTTTAGATCCAAATATTTATTCATGATTCAGCTCATAAGTGTTCAGTGCATGATCTTAATTTTCATAGTACAAAAGCTCAGATAGTTTCATTTAGAGATGAATTATCCTAAGGTTGAGATATTGTAATACCCAAAGTTTTCAATCCCTATACCCCTCAAAAGTTCGACCACTAAGTTAGCTTTCCAAAGTATCAAGTATCGCCTTAATTCGAAATCATGACAAAATGTTATTAATGTATTTCCTCAATTTCCAGTTAGCTCCAAGTGACTATGGCTCCACCCAAGTACTCGTTATTAGTAGCTTCAAGTCACTGGGAGGGACTCGTAGTCACAATGGTGTGTAACAAAGAATGCATCCTAGTTGTTAGCATTCTAGAACACAACTCGTATTTAGACCTTATGAGTAAATATGTAAACTCTTAGCCTGACTAGTTAAAGACCAAAGAATCAAGCGTCAGATTCAGCTCTACCGAATTACTCATAGTAAGACAAGTCATTGGGAGGGAAATTTTAGACGTAACATTTTATGTCCAAAACCCAAATAATGGCTCTTAGTTATTTATAATGAGTTGTTAGGGGAAAGTGACAGTAATACCAGAAAGGACCTAAAATCCTCAAGGTTACAGGTTATGAGTCAGATCACAAAACTTGACTAATCATGAGGTTAGTCATAATGATTGGTATGGGGTTTTCCTGCACAATATCTCAGGGTCTTTTATGCCCTTGCCACTCTTTTAAAATCTAAATCCACGTTGTTTAGGCTTCCGAAAGAGTGGTATGAAAGACCCAAAATCCCAAATTCATGAATTAATCCTATTCTCTACCACATTTACAAGGGGTGATTTTTCTCATCTCCTAAGAAGAAATTAGGATTCTTCAATTCAAGTCCAATTCAAAAAAAATTCATCCAAGATTCTACATTCAGGTAAATGTGATAATCAATGGGCTTTTTTTACCCGTTGAGTCCCAAAGTTTTACAAATTTTCAAGTTTAATACTCTGTTATCTTAGGGTTCAATGACAAGCATATGTTTTTCAATTATTCAATTTAATCCTTGGATTCAATTAAGAAAAGTTGTTTTATCCTAAATTTTTGAATCTTTTAGTACTCCAAATTAGGATATTTCCTTATGTTTGACAAAATTGTAAAATTCATGAGTTGAGTTATGGAATTTTCCCTATCATGTCTTTATTTTGATATTATCATAATTAATGTATATTTCAATGCTGGCGAGTTATGAACATCCAATACCTAGATAGTCATGCATGTTTTAAATTTCATGTTACAAGTCAAACATGTCATGATGGTATCATTATATTTAGAATATTACCATATTTCATAAAGTTTGAACTCATGTCAAGCCTTTACCAGTACCAGTGTTAGTTTAGTTTGAAGTAGAACTTCGCACCCAGTAAACCTAGTGATGAAGGCTCTCCTGCCATTTGAGGGTTGAGACTTTAATAGCAGTCCCTAAGTTCCATAACTACATTTCTAGTATAGGTTATGGAAGGTCACCAAACATTGGAGGACCGACATTCTCTCAGGGGTAACCTTCCAGTGGAGACTTGAAACTCCAGTCCTTTAGGAAATCAGTTTAGTAGATCCATATAGCCAGTGTTAGTACCCTTGGCTAGGTACTGAAACCATTCCAACTAGGTTACAGGTTGGACCCTAATTATCTTAGAGTGGGGCATTTCGGTTAAATATTAGCTCCCATATTTTCCAGTTTAGTACTCAGATGATGCTCAGTTCATGTTTGTTTGACTAAGTGTTCATTAGTTTTTCATGATATAGTGTTCAGTATATCCATTATTCAGTTATTCAAATTATTTTAGTACATGTCTATACTTGATTTTGCATTGGATTTTCATGTTCATGCATTCATGCTCAGTAAGTTTATGTATATTAACTATCATTCATCTCACATACTAGCTAGCTTCTATCTCACATAACAGTACATTCAAAGTATTGATCATTTACTCTCTTTTGCGCTATGTTGTCTTATAACATAGGTTCAGATTCTAAGATTCTAGATCATAATTAGTTCATTCCTATGCCACTTAGTTGAAAAATTGGTAAGTCCTCATCAGCCAAGAACTAGTGATTATATTAGTTATCCAATTTTCACTTCATGTTATTTCTATTAGTCAAAATTATTAAAGGACCTTACCCAATAACTTATCATGTTTAGAGGCTTGTAGATAGTCAGCAGTTAGACATATTTTCAGTGATGTATTTTTGTTATCTTTGATACTATTTTAGAATTTCATATACTTTTAAATGACTTCCTAATAGTGTTTTTTTAATTTTTTTTTAGTATTTATAACTTGTGCTAGATTATGGGTTTGATTGAGGAGACTTGTGACCTTAAGCATCGTGTTACACCTAAGGTATGGCCTTAGGTGGTGATACTATCACAGATAACCTCTTGATATTTGACTTGAATCAGAACTTATATCTTCACTTGTTGGACTCAGACCAAAACTCATTTTATCAATTGTCGAACTTGAACCAAAACTTATATCATCACTTGTCGGAGTTGAATCGGAACTCATATCATCAATAATGCCAAAATAAAACTAGATATCATCTCACCACTCGAGTAATGATATAGAATAAATTATCATATATCGATACACATTATGCTTGATAATGTACATCTAGAAGACATAACACACCAATATAGTCTACAACGATTTAATAGTAGTCTTATCCTAAGGTGGGTTCGAGAGGCCGACTCCTAATCCTCGAGTTTCATTCTAAGGTAATTTTATCCTAAAATATGATAAGGTATTTAGTTTTCTTACTAGATCATAACTAATCCACATTTTAACCTTAAGATAGAAATTTTACCTATAGAGTGAGGACATAGTCAACTATGTCTAATTACGGTTCCTTAATCAGCTAAAAGATCTAAATTATATTAACTATTTTTCCAAGTCCTAATTTCAAAATATTATATATTACATTATCATAAATATACTATAATTTAGCTAATCTATGTTAAAGGAAAACCCAGACTATCTGGACGTCGGAGAAAAACCCACGAAATCTGCTAAATCTTTGATTTTCCCTCCCGAGAAGATTTTGTATGATGCAACACTATCAAAAATTTAATATACTCATCAAAATGAGAATGACTATAATCATATTTTATTTTTGTACTTCAGGTAAAAAATTATGTAAAAATCCTATATAGGGCCCACTTCCAAAATAGAACTTCAAACATTGTCAACACGTCCCTCTATGCTAGAGTAAGATTTACCTTAAAAATGGGTAAATTTTAAGCTCATATGGTGCTAAAATCTACCAACTAATAATCTAGTGGTTTTTGGAAAATAATTGAGTATCTAACCACGAATTTGATTAAAACATGCCAAGATTTTGATGAACAAATGACAAATCCGAGCTCGCAAACACTTCAAAATCACCTAATAAATGCTCCCCTAATTTTCCACACACTCAAGGGCTCCATGTTCTAGAAAATATGGAAAAAATGGGAGAAAATATGGCTTATTAAGGAATTTACTGGACTCTAGGTGCCGCTTAAGTAGACACTTAACCTCTTAAGCGGTGAAGTACCACATAAGCGGTATTCACCAGACTTATCTATTCTGCTAAAACATATCAGGAGCCACTTAAGGGGCCTCACATTAGTGGACAGATATCCGTTTTAGTATCCTTCACTTGGAAAAGCTAGGATGCTTAAGCGGCTGGCTGACCACTTAAGCAATCGGCTAGCCATTTAACAGACCTCCATTAAAGCGCCAATTGGGCTATTTTAGTGGATGCACCCATTGAAGACTTGTCAATTATTAAAGTCTCCACCGACCCTTCAAGATTCATCCGGAATCCCATATACACTGACAAATTATGCTACTCCATCAATATTAATATTTTATACTCAAGCACAGTCAAAATTTCCATTTGAGGTTATTTTGATAAAATGTGGGGCCCATACCCAAAGATATTTTTCTCAATTTTCAGCCATAGCTCAAAATGAATCAAAAATCCTTAGGACCCAAACCAATGGTCTCCCTATGCTAAAAGTACTGTTTTGGAGTTTTTGGAACTGTCTTAGTTGGTATACGAGTTTGTAAGACTAAAGTCTTTGCTTGATGGTCAATTCTTACTCGTAAAGAGTTCAAAAAAAGGAATTGGTTCGAAGAAATAAGTGAAAAACATGGTAACTAATTGTTAGCTCTAGCAAGTCAAAAATGACTTTTAGTAAATATGTGAAAGCTCTAAATAACAAATATGAGCAGAAATACGATAATGACCTAGAAGGTCATTACAAGAAAATTAAGGTATTCATCCTTTAGTGATCATGGGGGGTTACTGAGCTCGAGAAAGTCATTTTCTTATCGGAATACTTGTAAGTTATCCTCTAATTCTTGGTTTCATTCTCTGATTTAGTTATAAATATCTAGCTTTTTATTTGGCTGATTTTGGTGTCATTTGAAATCAAAATTTACTCATTCTTAAGGGTAAATGAGCCTTTAGCATAGTGGGACATTTTTAGGGTATCAAAGTTTTTATTCCACAAGCAGTTCCCACATGGGATTTTGACTTTGTTTTTGACATGAAGTATTAAAATGTAGTATGGGTATAATTAATTTCATATTAATGTGTGGATCACTATTTTTATAGCATGGCATATTGTGGCAGTAATTTGTCATGTTCTTTTTGATACAAACTACTTAGATGTTTACTTTCAGTATTTAGAGCACTGTGCAAGGTTTTCCCATTTCCTTGACTTCAGTTACATACTAATGTACTTTTGATATGATTTTGGCTCAGTCCACTAATAATGCCTACCGATTACCCATTGTTTTGGTACTTATAATATAGTTTGATCTTTTTTTTATGAAGCAGACTAAGTACTAGCTCTCGGCATTGACACCATTACTTATGCAGGTCAATGTTTAGAGATAAGGTTAGCTTTCAAATATGGAGTTGTCTTTCTCTCCTTCGGTTGTTTTAGTTGGTATTCTATTCAAGAATATTGTACTTCGGATAATTATAGTACTCTTATTCTTTTTCTAGATGCTCTTGTAACAACCTTACTAGGTCATAGGATATTTATAGTATTTTCCTTATTTATCTTTAGTTGTTCTATCATCCTTATATTTTATAGCTTGTAAACTAATTACTTGCATAATTTTAGTGTTTGCCCTACTTCCACCAACTACCCCATTACTTGTCATTCTAGTCTACAATTTGGCGTACCCATTAGCGGGGTAAAGTAGGTTCCATCATTTCTCATGAAATTGTGTTGTAAAAATTGTTCTCTATGAGATGGTTTTATGTATAGATTGCATGTTAGGTAGAGAATATTGGTAATGATTATGATTAACATCTAGTGAATTGACCTAGTTGTGGGATTTAGGATAGATAGGTGACCCAAACCTTATCCTAGAATACCTTTTGAGGATGTAGAATCATATTATATTTGATAATATGCTCAATTAACAAAACATTGGCATAAGCCATTCGTTAGTATAAGACTTAGCATATTTCTTACTATTTTGGGTGATATTTCCTAGTCAGACCCTTGTAGTAAATTTCTAGCCTTATTTACCTTAGGTTATGGGATTTGGTATTAATATTACATTGCCTGGTATATTATGGATCCGAGGCCATGAGTACATACGAGGCGAGCAGCATGATAGTATTCTATACCTTGTGAGGATGTGGTTGTGATTTATAGATGTTTATGGTTATATTACATAGATACTGGTGATGAAATACATTCTATAGGTGTATATCATTTACTTAGTGGTATGATTAGAACCAAATACCTGATTTTACTACAATTTTCTTAAAAGGGATTTTTCCCACTTTTCATTTTTTTAAAATGGATTTTTCTATAATCGGAATCGTACCACCTTATCTGTTGAATTATGAGCTTTGAAACTAAATATATTATTTTGGAAACTAGATACAGATTGATATAAATCCATTACAATTCATCTCTTTTGCAACTACTATTTATTTTAGTTGAGAGAGATTTAAACCCTTTATATGGTATTCTATACTTTTAGTCTAGATGTTAACCTCGGGTAATGGATTTATAAATTTATACTCTTTTAATAATGGTTTGAGTCTGTGTTCTTACTATATTGATATATATATCTTTGATATTGGATGATGTGGGTTTATTATGATCGTTATTGGAGTTTTAGTTCATGACTAGGAAGTGTATACATATATCCTAAGTCCCCTATGAGTTCATTCACCTATAAGACATATTTCTAAAATATGATGGTTAACATAGGTACTTCTTTTAAGAGATATTGAGCTGGAGAAGGTGTCTATACTAGGCATTAAAATTCAAATTATATATTGGTTACAATTGGTTTATATACATTCATTTATTTATATTCATTGTCTATCACCAATATAATTATTTAGTGCTTATATCTAATGATCTTATAGGGGTTGTATAGGCACAAGCTATGATTATTATTGTTGTGTACTTTTTTGAACATTTCAAGTTTATGGGGGCTCGATTAGGTTATCGTTTGTCAAAACCCGTAGTTAATTTATTATTGATAATTATATTTAGTTTGTGATAGGATGATTATGGAATTGCACTTGAGATTGTTGGTACTTCTAGTGGAAGCCATAGTGAATTATAATTCAGAGGCAGTTCTCAGGGAAGGTACCCTCCACATCATCTTATCAACATCAAGGTTGGTCTAGTAGGCCTATTCATTCCATACTTATGATCATCAATAGAGGCCAGCTTAATTATAGTGATTATCTTGGACATTATAGTGTTCAACCTCTTAGGGGTTCATCTTCTAGGTATTCTATCCTTTGGATTTGTTTTAAGTTAGCCGAATCTTACTATATTGGTACATCCTTAGGGACATATTATGGATGCAGGGCCTTTAGCAACTTCTCAAGAGGGTGCACAGTCATGGAGCAACGGTTCCTTCATCTTAAAGTCTTCCACCAATTATGACAATTTTGCCTCCAAATAGAGGTGCTATGCATAGTCATCAAGGTATTCCCCAGGGTGCTCATAGAGGTCCTCAGGTAGGTAGGATAAGAGATCAGTTAGGAGTCTAGCCATGTGGAAAGCGTGGTCAGTTGTATACCATACCTGCTATACATGAGGTTGAGTCTTTGAATGTTGTTATTATAGGTATGGTTTCAGTATGCCATCAGATGCCTTTTGCTTTATTTTATATAGGATAAACTTATTCTTATGTGTCCTCTTATAATACCAAGAGAATTGAGTTATCTTACGATTATTTACCTATTCCATCATGTGTATCTATTTATGTTGATGATTCTCTATTAGTGGATTAGGTTTATAGATCATGTGTTATGTCTATTCAAGAGTTTGATACACATGCTTATGGATTTTGATAGGATTTTAGGCACAAACTAGTTATCTTACTATAACGCGATCTTAGATTGTTTTGTCAAGATCTTTACCTTAGTCTTACCTGACATACCCCTGGTTTTGAGGTAGGGGTTTATTAGTTGTGAGCCGATAGGGAGTACTTTTTATATTTTCGCTAGGAGATTTATTTTAATGGGTTGCATGTCCTATCTCGCTTATATTCATGATGTTAGTGTGGAGAGTCTATCACTAGACTTTATACCTATAACTTATGAGTTTCCTAAGGCTTTTTTGATTGATCTACCTAGTCTTCCTCCTGAGAACTATATTGAAGTTAGTATTGATCTTGATTCGAGCACCTAACTTATTATATTGCACCTTACTATATGGATCCTTCCAGGCATAAGAAGCTAAAGTCTCAGCTTCAGGATCTTTTTGCTTAGGGTTTCATTAGATCGAGTATGTCTTCTTAGGTTACTCCTGTCTTGTTTATGAAAAATGAGGATAGT
The DNA here is from genome assembly GCF_002878395.1 of Capsicum annuum. Classification (NCBI taxonomy): domain Eukaryota; kingdom Viridiplantae; phylum Streptophyta; class Magnoliopsida; order Solanales; family Solanaceae; genus Capsicum; species Capsicum annuum. The sequence goes on along the minus strand of NC_061113.1, from coordinate 67,833,548 downwards.
TTCCTATGTATGTGTATTAACTATAGGTTGCTTTAAAAGGTGAGGGTAAAGAATAGGCATCCTATGCCTTGTAATGATTATTTGATTTACCATCTGTAAGATTTACTTGAGGCCTTGTTAATATCAATTGAGGAGTCAGGTTGAGGGAATCCCAAAGACTACCTTTAGGACTCATTTTGGCCAGTATGAGTTCTTAGTGATATCTTTTAGGTTGACCAATGCCCTAAAAATATTAATGGATTTGATAAACTTTATGTTCAGTCAATATTTGTATTCTTTCATGATTTTATTTAACAACAACATATGCGTATGTTCTAGGAGTAGGGAGAAACATATAAAATATTTGAGGATTGTGCTCTAGATATTTAGAGACCATGGTCTTTTTCCCAAATTCCTTAGGTGTGAGTTTTTTCTTCAGTTAGTGATATTCCTTTGACATGTGGAGTCTAAGGATGGGATTATGGTGGATCTAACAAAGATTAAGGCTATTCGTGACTGGTCCATGACTAAATATCCATACGATGTTTATAGCTTCATTAAGATGTCTAGTTAATCTAAATGGATCATTAAGCATTTAACTACTATTGCAATGCAGATGACATTATAGTGTTGAGATTGTGCCATTTGATACCTTATATGGTAGAGGATGTCATTCATTAGTTGGATGGCTCGATACCTTTGAGATTACACCCCATTGTACTAACTTAATTTATGTGTCGATTGAAAGTGTTAGGGTGATATAGGATAGCTTGAGGGTAACTCAGAGTATGCAGAAGGATTTTGATGATCTTAGACTTTGCTTCTTGTGATTTAGAGTTGGTAACTAGGTATTGCTCTGAGTTTTACCTATGAAGGGTGTGATGAGGTTAAATAAGAATGATAAGCTCAACCCCAAATATATTAGACCTTTTGAGATCCTTCAAATAGTTCAATAGGTGGCTTATGAGCTATCCTTACCCCAAGACTTTGCTTTTATTTATTTACTTTTCTATATTTATATGTTGCAGTAGTACATTCCAGATGCATCTCATGTGCTAAGATGGGAATAACTTTTGGATAAGAGATTGATATTTTTGTTAAATTGGGATGTCAAATAGTTTCACACCAGACATATGCTACTAGTTAAGGTACACTAGTCATGCGGCTACACATACTAGGGCCCTTTTAGCAGAGTAAGATCAACGAATATAGCTCGTTGGTAGTTTAGGATGGCTAAGCTACACAACCCAGCTAAAGGTTTTAAATGTATAATAAATTTGATTACCTTTCCCGGCATGGTTTTATATATATCATATATGTATGGTTATGTAAATTGGTTTGTTTAACTTGATTTTCACTGGTTGGCATTATTTTAACCTTATCCTAAGTATATTCTGGTGGTCACCCACTAACCCATCTTTGGGTGGCTTTATACCTATGCTATGCAGAGATCTACCATTCTACCTCTTCTTCTGAGTGATCAAATTTAGGGTCAGTTGATATTGGATTGATGTGGTGAGCTTCCAAAGTTCAGAAGACATCTACTTTACATATTTCTTGTATTGCATAGTCTTTGGTTTTTGACTATGGTTGGGGACATATCCCAACTAGATAATATTTGGTTGGTCTAGAGGCTTTATATGGGAGATTGTGGACTTGGGTATGGTATGGATGGTTTATGTTATATATATACTTTAATGGGTAAATTACAATTGGCTTTGGTTACTAGTTTCCATACTAGATTGGTTAGTTATTGGGTGGTTGGACATTATAGGTTTTATCACAGTTATAGATTTTTCCCAGAGTTACCATATGATTAGATACACTCTCTTGAACTATGTTTCAACTTTAGCCAACTCAAGGTTTGTGTTTGAATAGTTGGTTGGGAAACGAGGCTAATTCCATGTACTAGTGGAACTTTGGATTTCTTATTTCTACAAGGACCTGGTTTGAGTCGTGTCAAGCTGGAATCATTGTTTTTGGTTTTGGTTTCATAGGGTGTCTATAAAGTCGTGTTGAGTAGAGTCTTTCTTTTAGGTGCGTCATGCACCTTACTTATACTCAGGAGGCTATGAGACATTTTTGAATTTCTTTCTTTCTTGGTTATCTTACTTTTGGGCCATGGAGTCTAAGGTATTAAACTCTTCTCTGAATCTTCCTTGGTTCACTCTTAGGATCATGTCTTCTCGACCGTCTAAAGTTGTGGTAACTCATCTATTCTACTCAAAAATAATGAGGATGATTCTAGTCCAACTCATGGGGCACAAACTTGGTTAGAGGTCATAGATTAGTGTTTTCCTAATGGATCCTATTCCACATCATCCTATTTTCTTTATAAATTTTATGGTTGGCCGCACCATGGTTGTTGTAAGGGAAAAGCAAATAAGTATTTTGTCTATATTCAGTTAGGTCTCATGTGATGAGGATATCCCACAATGGTTATCGTTTGGGCAAATAGAGTATTGGCTGCTACATTTTGCTTTGGCAGTGGTTGAGATTGTCTCAATGTGCTTACTATTCCTTGGGAATTAGAGGCATCTTTTGATATCAATGTTGGTACACTGAAAATAACTTTTCTTGTGTTGTGTGTGCTTTACTTTATTTGGGGTCCTCTATCTTTTGTGGCCCTATTTATGGTTGTGTTTTTTGGATATGGTACCAAGGTTATTTTAGACTCTTTTTTTCTTCTGATTCTACCCTAATAGGTGACTGTTTAGTTTCCAAAAGAGTCTATGGGGGTGTGTGGCATCTGTTGGTTTTAAAGGAATCATAGGGCATTTATTTGACTTGGATATGTTGGATTTCGATGTCATTCGGGGGATGGATTGGTTGCACTCGTGCTTTTCATTATTAGATTATCAGACTTGGTAGGCTCCTTGGTGATTCAGTTTTGGAATGGGATAATGGTTTCGTTCCCTAATTAATAAAGGAAAGGTTATATTTTACCTTAGAACTCAAATGTTTATCTGGAATAGTTGTCTTTATTATTCGGCCCAGGTTAAAGATTCTAAATTGACAGGTTTTTCTTTTGTTTTGTTTCAATGGTGGATGAATTTCTCGAGGTCTATTCTGATACTCTCATTGTGTCTTTATAATAAGGAGGTTGGTCTAGGGTTAGTCATGTATCAAACATTTGTTGAAATTTCTATTCCTTTTTTATAGAATGGTTTTAGTGGAGTTAAGGGACCTTAAAGAGAAATTATGGGATCTCTTAGATTAAGCTATCATCATTCTTAATGTTCCCCTATGGAGAGTTTTGTTCTTTTATGCATAAGGGGAATGGTTTCCCTTGAAATATTTGAAGTGTCCTCTTTGTGGGGTGGACCATTCTTATGTATATTCTATAAGGGTACTTTGCTTGTAGTGTATGGTGGTTGATAGATCCCAGGCTTGAATGAAGATGCTTGATTTTGATGAAAGGGAGTATGATATGCTCAAAATAGTAATGTGGAAGTTGTAGAGGTAAATTTATAGGTTGGATGAGGTTGACAATTTGGGAAATACATGACTGGGAGAGTTGTACCACATAGGCTAGGAGTTTAGGATGAATAGAGGTACTAGGGATCTAGTCATTCGATAGGTTAGATCATGAAGCTTGCATGTGTCCTTCTCCCTATACTTGTACTTTATTGTTGGCATGAAATTGTTTATTAAATTCCTGGATTTCAAATTAGGTTTTTGCATAATTGAGGTCTTTGACATGATTACTCATTTAAGTGATTTTCCATAGGTTATGATGCATTATCCGTGCTTTATATATTTTTATGAATATAGTGAGATGCATCGGAATGTTAAACGAATTTTAGGATACTATGAATTCCCCAATTACTTGGATTTTGATCTTGGAAATTACATGTTCTCAAACTATTTGTGAAATTTCCATTGATTATAATTTTGTCATATTTTTGGACTATTCATAACACTTTGCATTGTTCTAATGATTATAGTAACATAAATTGGTTTTTGTTATATTCAAATGATTTTTTTAAAAGGCCATTGTTTCCATGTTTTTATGTTGAAGGATTTTGGTTTAATTGGAGGCCTTGGAGTCCATTTGGTCTCAAAGTTCTTGCATGTATATGTTAGGCTCTAGGAGCATTAGGATTAAGGTTTGTGGTAAATCTAAAATTCTATTTTATCAGTTGACTTCAAGGGAAGGTCGGTTCATATATTTTAGTGATACTCTTCCCTTCCGATTAAGAGAGTACTCTACTAGTGTTGCATGTATTAATTTAGTACTTATGTCTTAGGTCCGTATTTTTGCATTCATATTATTCCCTATATTTGAGTCTTGACTTTCTGTTAAGTTACTTATGATATAGGTGGTTGAGTTTGATTTAGTGTCCAGTCTAAGGACTCTTTTTATGGTATGGTTTGGTCGGGATGATGCTCCCTTATGGTCTAGGTGGTTTCTATTAAATGCTTTGTGCCTGTGGTATCATGTATTATTTTTGGGGTCTTTGTATTTCCTTGGGTGGCATGGATAATTCTTCTACCTCAGTTTCTTAAATCTACTTTTTGTTAAGATGGTAGTGGTATTGGAGGTGTGGTGATATTGTTAAATGGGGAATGTAGAAGCCCTAAGTGGGGGAGATTCTTGAGTGTCTACAAGAGTTAAGGTTTTGAAACATGAGGTTAGGTTCTTTTCATGAGAGGTGGTTAGGAAAGGGATAGGTGGTAGAAACCCTTGTTAAATTTATAAAAGGTGTTGTATATTTTAGATGTTCAATTATAGATTGGGGGTTTTTGTTATAGTGTTTTGATATTGTTTGTCTATGTCCTTTACTCCTGGTTCCCATATTATAATGGTGATAGAAGTGGAGTAGTAACCGGGGATAGATGTATGAGGTAAAGCCCGCTCACTTAAGTTAACTCCTTTTAGCATTAGATAGGCTTAAACACAAAGGAGGCGTATAGCTAGACTAAAGCTCTTGTAGTAATGTGTCTTGGTAAATTCTAAATTGAATTGGACTTGCCCTATATCATGAGTCCATTCACCCAGCAATCTATGTGTTATTGGTAGGTAAGGTGTAGATGGTCCTTGGATGGTTGGTTCTATTGGGTGGTATATCTCGAATTCCTTGTAAGTGGAATTTTGGACTTGTAAGTTCACCAGTTGCAAACGAAAGGTGTGCCTTCAGAAAAAAGGTTCTTTAGTAAAGCAAAATTTCTAAAAAAGCCATTTGGGATGCGGAAGAGGACATGTAGTCCAGGGATCTATATTCGTTCTTTGTTTAAGATATCCGTGCATTGGGTATATGTTCTTCAACACGTCTATGGTTTTCTAACTTGGTTAAAGGTGAGGAATGGTTCATCTTGTATCTTTGTTTTCTAACTTAGTTAGAGGTTGGAATGAATGTGTTGGGGCGTAAATCGTGTTTGGGATATGTGATGATCTTCTCATCTTGGTTTGTGTTCTTTACCTCTACTTTGGTTTGGGGAAGTTTGATATGTGTTAATGTGTTACCTTGTACTTGTTCATAACCTTAGCCATCTTCTGAGGAAGAATGATCCTAGTAGGGGAGACTGAAACATCCCAAGTCTTGGACCCTTGCAAAATTTCCTAAGTCTTTGAATCACAAGGTATTGTACGACTCCAGGGTAACAGTCATACCCATCGAATATGAGTTAGGGGCTGTCTTGAGGGGTCATGCACACCCAAGGCAGTATAGGAGGCTTGGCTACTACCCAATAGGTGACTCACAAGGGTAAGAGTCGTATAGGAACATAGGAGTGGTGCAAGTTAAGTCGTATGGTGCATGTTTGAGTTCTCCTGTTAAATTTGTCCAATATACGGATTTTTGGCACGATTGGGGGGTGTCAATCATACATATTAGGTATAAGAATGGAGATGTTATTCATATAGAAACCAGTAGGTAATGTCTTGTAAGGTCTTAGTTAGGAGTTGGGGTACCACACGTACCCTAGGACACAAATAGTAAGGGGGAGTTGTGCCCCTAGGCGTAGCTCGTTTTAATTACTAAGTCAAGGGTTGTTTGGACATTACATCCTCCTAAAACCTTGTGTTATCATGTTATATACCCCTATATGGCCTTTCGTAACACTTATTAAAGGATCATAACATATCAAATACTCCCTCAAACTCACTCTTAGAAAATTGGAGACTAGTGTTTCTCATGTGTTCTTCAAAGGAGCTCAAGAGTCACATTTCTCTTTGGAATCTTCACGTATAAGGAATGTAATCCTTCCATCATTGTTATTTCAAATTAATTTCATGTGAAATATGTTTTAAACGTTGGTTTATGAATCATGAATGGTGGATTTTGAAAGGGTCTTTATGCATATGGTTTGGTATTGGTTTAAACCATGTTTTTACATGTTTTTTGTAATGGTTTACATATGTGGTTTGTTATAGGTTATGGTTTATGTAATGATTCTTATTAACCATAATCATTGTGATTTAGCCATTGGTTTTTGCCTGGGTAAAGGTATGCCCCCAACGTGTTTCATAAAATTCCTCTTAGAGCGTTTTTATTCTATTGTTGATTTTACATTGAAACTTTTGCATGGTTTCGTTTGGTTATGGAACTCGAAATTGTTTTGGATGTTTTTGTATGGTTTAAATGGTTTAAATGATATTGATGTTTGGCATAGTCTAAAATGGTTTGGAATGGTTTAAATAGTAAGGTTTGGTGATCATGGTTGGTCTATTTTGAAAACCTTGCGGGAAACATGAAAAACCCCCAAGTGAATGAATTAATGGAGTTCGTTTCAATTGTTTGGAAAGTTACAAGGCTAAATAGTTATGCTTGTGGAGAGCGTAAAAGTCTCTCAAGTGGATTAATATGGTAAATGAAAGGTCACTTGGAAGTCCCCTTAGCCTATATGGTTTGGCTATGAATATTATTTGCAAGTATGGGTGATATGGAGATATCACTATTTAATGGCCTTGGTTAATAAATGGTTAATAGAATTGTCTAGTTATTTGGCTAAGGTTTTAATTGGGCATAAATGGTGGGATGTATAGCATAGCCATGTAGGGTGGAGGTGTTCTGAGGGGACCAAAACTGGAAACTCATATTTTCCAATATGAGTATTGGTGTTAGTGACCGTGTGCATGATGTCACACTTATATTTGTGGGATGTACTAGTCATCCTACAGGATACTTCCCTTGTCGTGCGGCTACACACACTAAGGCCCTTTCAGCAGGGGATCTAAACCCATATAGCCAATTGGTGTTTTAACATGGCTAAGCTACATAACCTACGTAAAGGTTTTAACTGCATACTAAACTCGATTTCCTTTCCCGTCATGGTTATATATATGTGTGTGTGTGTGTGTATGATTATGTGCATTGTTTTTTTTTACTTGGTTTTCACTAGTTGGCATTATTTTATCCTCATCCTGAGTACATATAGTGTTCAACTTCTTACCCGTCTTTGAGCGGCTGTATACCCAATCTACGTAGGGACTGACCATTCTACTTCTCCTGCTTAGTGATTGAATTCGGGGACAGTCAATGTTCTACTAAAGTGGTGAGCTTCCATAATTCAAAAGGCATCTGTTTCATGTCATGGGTTAGTTTAAATATTTCTTGTCTTTTATAGAATTTAGTTTTTGTCTATGGTTGGGGGGATTTCCCGAATAGGTACTCTTTGGTTGGTCTAGAGGCTTTGTCTGGACAACTGTGGATTTGGATATGGTATGGATTGTCTATGTTATGTATATACCCATACATTGGATTATTACAATCGGTTTCTGTTATTGGTTTCCCCATTAGTTTGAACAATTATTAGGTGGTTGGACTTAATTGGGTTGGTGTCAGTTATAGAATTGTCCTAGAGTCACCACTTGATTACATACACTATCTTGATCTATGTTTGGATGTCAGCCAACTGAAAGTTTGCGTTAGAATGGTTTGTTGGGTAATGGGGGCAGTTCCTGATCTTGTTCTGACATGGGATTGTCCATTAAAACAATGCAATAGTTTGGGCCATGTCACCCCATTATGCAAGGGTTTGAGCATTTATGTCTTGGGGTGTAACTTTGCAGATTTATAATTTTACCCTTAGAGGATTCCCGCTATACCCGATTGCATCCATAGGGTCAAGATCACTCTTTCACAATCTCTTAGCAACTCACTGCGATTGCAATACCTTAGGGTCTTCTAATCCTTAGTTGAATGACAACAATCGCGACTCTGAGGATCATGATCTTGGTAATTGAGGGTTTCCAGTTCTCTAGCTTTTGTCCTTTTTTGCCTATTATACTTTTCTTTCAACTTGATTTCCATTTATTTTGATTGTTGGACCTACAATATCAAAAAAATTAGAAATTAGTGCATTCCTATATGGAATTAGGCTCATTTTCATAATTTTAGCGACAGTAGTGCATAATTTGGATGTCAAAGAGTGGAAAATTTTGCACTCATCACCACCCGTACCCGACCTATCAACATGCTCTGCCAACTCTAAAGTTCCCTCATAGAGGGACTCTTCTAAAGAGGTTAAAGGTTGTGCCTTCTTTAATTAAATTAGATTGCCATCATCACAAATCAAACCTATCTCATCCATATGGGTAGACTCAAACCATTGATCAATCACTTATAATACCAGTACTCCGGCCATATTAAAAAGTCTCTAGATCAAGTAAGGAAAGGGATTATTGGTGATCTCATGAAAATTCCTCTCATAAGTCTCATATTGGATCCACCTAACGAAGTATATGTCATAACCAACAATGTGGCTGAAAATGAATACAACTCAATCCCATGTGAGCAAATTATCTGTAGCTGTCGAACTCAACCCTTACATAACTATGGACCAAAAAAACTTCATTATGGGACTTTTTATCTCTACCTTTTCCTTAACCCAATGAGCTTCAACACCAAACTCAATGATTTGCCGAGCTACCCATCTCACTAAGTCTATTCTTTTCCCTCTCTATATAGGCTCTCTCATTGACATCCTAATTGTTACCACCCTCAACGAATAGTCAAATTCAGTTTAAAGTCACCAACCCCACAAACTTTGGCCTGAATAACAATATGTGGATTATCTGCTCAGTTAAAGCAATACTAACCCCTCTAACTAGTGTATGAGCCACTAGGGGGTAGTATTGATCTCTTATCACTAATGGTGTGATCAAGTTAATAGATATTGCGTAGTATGCATAAAACTAATACACCACCTCTCGGCGATAGGATCCTAAGGGCTCACCCATCCATCTGAGCCTATATCTATCAAATGAAACCTTTAAGTCTAGAATCCTTACAAAAGATGTAGGCCCAATATGGAACTCCTTAACTATACTACTTTAAGTTATGTCCTGATCATCAATAAGAATATCTATATCATATATTACAATGACCCTCCAGGTTATTTACTTAATTCACATTCATTTACAATGTTTTGAGCCTTCCCATAATGTCTATAGGTTATTTATGACTTTGCTAAACTGTCAATTTAGTTAACAGATAGTTTATTTTGATTTTAAGCTCATTTCTTCATTTTGAAGCTTTCGCTGTTCAAGATTTGGTATATGAAAAAAACTCCTAGTAGATGGCCTCAGATGAGAATTTGAATAGCTCCAAAACATTAATCTTAGGCTAGTTACACTCTTGGTTCTAATCACAAGGCACTCAGGCTCATTTTGAGCTATCAGTCTGAAAGTTAAGAGATTAGAATTGGGTGTGGTACCTATGTTTTATCGAAACAACCTTCGATGGAAAATTTGATTGCACTATTAAGTTTAAAACATTAAATTTGTTGTAGTTACATAGTTCATTTGTGTATGTGGGATTTTGGATAAATCCCTAAGGCTCGGCGGTTACTTAAAAGATATCCCAAGTCTCGGTTATCATTTGGTGCAGTTGCTATTGCAAGCCAATGGACCCAATTGCGGTACCCTTGGAAGGAAAAGTGGTACGATCATCAATCACAAGGTGAGATAGCAACTTATAAATTTGTCCTTAAAAAATATAATAGCAGGTGTCGGGCTGCAATAGCGGGAGTCGAATACCTAATATAGGAGTCAATAAACCCCTTATATCGCAAAATTGGTAATTCTCCGCCCATTTCAGGAGATCTTAAATCCTAAAGTGTGAGATTAAGTGGAATTGAAGCTTGTAAATGATTTGGGGATCTTGGCAATCTATTATTCCCTGATTTCTCATTGAATTCATGGAAAGATTCCTTCGACTTTTTGATAAATTCTTAGAAATTATGGCTTTTATCTCCTAACTTTTAGGGTTGATTTGAGACCTGTATTGTACTCCATTAATGTTTAACTTTTGAACATAACTTTCTTATCCTTTGAGGAACCTCAAGATGGGTTTAATTTTTTATTATGTTTATGGGCTTGCGGGCCTATTCTTGACCTAAAATATGACCTACACTATTATATGGAAATATGTGTCACATTTGACTCCTTATGATGCATAAATTATGATTTTGATAGCATTGTGGTATTTTGGGATTATGGGTATAGATAGATGTTTTATGGATGATTTTAGGATTTGTAATTTGGCTACCAAATAGGCTTCTGGATACTCTTCTTCAAAAGATGATGTGCTTTATATATTGCATGTGAATATGAATGTTGATATTTATTATGTGTAGAACACCGTGACTGAGAATTTATGAAAGTTTGGGGATTAGATTGTGGAATCGACCTCTAAGGTAAAATAGTTACTATACTCCTTTCAGCCTATTACCTTGTTCTTAGTTAGATATGATATCCATAGTATGATTTGTATTATGCTATATTTAGGATGTATATTATTTTGGTATTATGTTATGTTTGGGACGCAACTTAAGTGTTGCAAGTGTGATTAGTAAGAATATTTATATGTGGACCATCTAGCGACCTTGAATGAGTGATTTAGGTGGAGTTGACTTAATTCCTTAAGTTTTAGGAGGAATTTCTATCTTAGGGCTAATTATAGATTATGTACCATCTAGAATTTAAATTACATACCTTAGCCTAGTCCGAGGTAGAAATTGCCTAAATATGGAATTCGAGGATTAGAAGTGGGTTCTCCTGATCCACCTTAGGCCAAGACCTATGTTAGCTCTTGTGGACTTATTTAAACATGTTAGACATAGGTTAGACTATTTATACTTTAGTATAAGCTAACTTCATAACTTAGTTAATGTGGATGGTTTTCTTGAATTATGATTAATGCTTTATAGCTATGATATGGAGTTCATACATAATTTATGATGTGGTCTATTGACATGCTTCATAATATAGGCATAGACATAGTTATGATATATGGCCTATAGATATGGTATGCCTTATAGATATAATACGTATCATAATTATAATATATGGCCTATAGATATAAGATGGCTTATTATGTGATATGCCTCATTGTTATTGTATATGACCTAAAGATATGTTATAGGTAACATATGCCTTAATGATAGGATTTATAACCTACAGATTTGATAGGCCTCATAGATATGCTATGGCTTATAGATACGAGATGGCATATGAATATGATTAGTAATATAGGTTCCAAATATGTATGTGGGCCTAAGGCCATATTTATGATGTTGTAATTATTTTAGACAAATTATTTGGCCTATGTCCATGTAACGATATTGATTTGATGCCTTGGAAATGTTTATTCTTGTAAAGAATGTTTATGTCATATATAGATATTGATTCTTATGGTTCCATTATTTGAATACTGGTGATGACATGCATAGATTCGGTATATTCATGATAATTAAATAAATAAATGGTATGACTCCAACTAAGATATGATAGTATTATTGTTTTCCCCAAATAGAGGTTAAAGCCCACTTTTCACCTTAAAAATAGATTTCTACATAACAATAATTAAATGTCTTAATAAATAACCTATGTGTAAAGAGATTTAAAATAATATTTCAAGGATTTGATCGAGACAGATTTTGGTTTACAATTCTCATACTAGTATTTACTCTAATTTTGAGACATTTTGACCTTTTCTACACTTCTATAATAATTTAGTCCCAAAGTTTACCCCAGGCAATGAATTTATGCATTTATACTCCTTTTAGCCCCGTTTTGAGTTTGTGAACCTATATATATCTATATACACATCTCTTCAATATGGGATAAAGGATGATGATTGTTGATTATCTAAATTCTGGACAAAATTTGATAAAAGATTATAGTACTGATGTTATATATATGTTGATGATTATGATGATATTCTTTTATGCTGGAAAAGTGAGAAGATGATTATGATGATATGCTTATATGCCCAGCAAGGCTTGAGGATGATAATAATGTTGATTATATATACCAGGTCTAATTTTGAAGGATGATTATAATGAGATAATTATATACCCAACAAGGCTAGAGGGTGATTATGATGATGATAGTTATGATGGTGATGGTTACTATGATGATGAATATGATATTTATTTTACTTATTGATTTAAGTCAGAATATACTTTATGATACTTGGATTGGTTATGATATTGTGGATTCTTTTTCATTCATTCTTGCGTGCACATTGTCTCTCACCAGTATGCACCTATATCTATATGCCTCATGGGGGTTGCATAAGAATGGGTGATAAGTATCGCTTATGGTGTTTTATATGTTGATTGAAACTTTTGATTGTGGGGCAGTGGGGGTTCATGAAAGGCTCAGTTAGGTTTTACTTGTCTAGACTAGCCGGTTACTCTCATTGTTGTTGCTATTATTATTATTATTAATATATTTGTTATGGCTAGTTATTGATAGATCGATTAAGGATTTTGATCAAGGTTTGAGGTATGATTTTGAGTCTTCTATCTTACAATTATATTATTATGTATGATTATCTCATGATCAGATGTATGGATTAGTAACCCTGATGTATTCGAGCATTAGTTGCTACTATGATTATCAGTCTTAAAATGCTAGACTGATGATTTAGGTTGTACCTGTAGTTGATCTTTTATATATATATGGATAGATATCGATATGAAACTATAGTGTTTCTGTATATATCTTTCTTTAATTTATACATATTGTATATTCATTCCTTCTCCTTGTATACTCATACATATCTTTCTTTCATCCTTATTTTTATATTTGCTAGTGATATACAGTATAGTGTTGAGCATCTTGAGTATGGCTGGAATAGGATAGTTCATCCTTAATACGTACGTAGCCTTATTATGCTAGCTTCATGGTTATTAATAGGATAGTGTATCCTTATTATCTTATTGGCATTCTTATGTGGTTGCTGTTGATTAGGGTGTAGCTTTTACTTTGTTTATATGTTATATGTATCTGCATTATCTCTAGAGCTTAGTCAGTAATTTTCTACTACGTACCAAATGGTTGCTACTCATAGTACTCTTCTGTAGCCTACATATCATCTGAAGCAACCATAAATAGCAGATACAGTGCGAGCTCCTAATGTTCGGAGTATTACTTTCCCTCTTCTCATGTACTAGACTAGTCTCTATGTTGTGTTTAGAGATGATTGTATCTGTATATTGATTAAGTACCTCATTTATATCATTCTTATGTAAGAAACTCTTGTACTAATTCCACCAGGTTTTAGGATTATCTTATGTATCTCAGTGTATTATTTCATCTATTCTACATTATTTATTTCATTCTTTATGTTATCTTTTAATAGCATTTAAGGACTACCAGATTGGTTTCCTATTTGTTAGTTATCATAGGCGCCATCATGACGTGATAAATTAGGTCATGACAAATATGCTCTACTTGTACTACATACACCATCTCTAAATAAACTAAGCTACTAGTATGGAAGATATGTGTATGTAGTCCTAAGATACTAGAGATAAAGCACATGCATTCTTAGTGCTCTCTAATGTCTCTACATACTTCTTAGACTGGTGTGCATCTGTATCCCTATCTTTTGTACTTGATGCAGACTCGTCCCTTCCTTAAACTCCTTCTCATGAACACTAGAACACAATTTTTCTTTTACCTCATCAAATTAGAGTAGGATAAAAGAATATGGTGGTGACATCTGTACAACCTTCATCTTTGGTCTAATGTCAACAACTGGAGCTAGTAGGGCTTAAGAACTAGACTGAGATGTTGGTTGTGGTGAAAGTTGAGAACCTGGCTAAATGGAAGCCCTATCTATTGTATCTATTCAAGTTTGGTGTTGGGTCTAGCCTAAAATTATAGGCAAACTATCAATAGATTACTCCACAGATCACCTCTGCTCAAGAGACTCATCTCTCAATATGAACTGTATGCCCTTATCCAGTTTTTATTTTGGTGCCATATTACCTATGAGGAGAATCTTCAATACTCAAATCACATTAATTGGAGAAGAAGAATATAAGGTAAAATTGGTAGGACCAACCCACAAGTTTAGCTCACGACTTAGGGATTGAACTCAAGATTTCTGGGGTGGACTTTTGTGTTGAGAAACCTACCTACGAATATAAGCATGTCTCATAGGTTCAAGTCATGCGTCATGACTAACTTCGTGGGTAGAATACCCTAATTTCTATGTTTCAAAACCTCGGTTCTAAATCCCAAGAGTCCTTTTCCTAACTTGTGGGTTCAATCTACAAGTTGTAAGTCTTTCTCATGGGTTCATACCTACGGGTCACTCAGTTTCTCCTAAAATTTCAATTCAAAATCAGCCAGTATTTCCCTTTTATAGATTTATTCCAATCAATTTGATTCAAAGCAAAAAAATTTAGGTTGATTTTACCTATTGCTAGTGTAATCAATTCATTATTTGTTTGTATTAATCATGTTTATTAGTCAAAATATTGCTGACTGAAGTTTTTCACCCAAAAATTAAACAACAAATTTTAGCCATGAGAGACCTTGAACAAAAAATCTGAGAATAAGAAAGAACAAAGTTGTATTCAAGATTTAGGGGCCTTATATCACACAAGAATGTAGGTTGGGGGGTAGGAGTTAGAATTTCATAAGGTGGAGGAGTTTAAATTTGAATGGGAGTAATTAATTCTAAGAAGTGGATCAGGTTTAGGGTTTTAATTTAGAGGAATGGCCGATTAGGGCTGGGTCACATGGGCCCAACAAGTTATTAAATTAAAATTTAAAATTCCAATACAGTGGTGACCCATGACCTAACCCATAATTGCTGAGTTGAACTCCTGCATCGTTGTTTTCAATTGTCAGTTAGATTCTTCAACCATATTGCTTTATGTATTTCTATGGCTCCACTAATAAATTGTGGGTTGGACACAACTTGTGGGTTGGAGTTGTGAGTTAATGTTCTACATCCATTAATTAGGATTAGATTCGCATGACACCACCCATTACTCCTGGGTTGGAGTCATAAGTATATTTTAAAGATGTAAATACCATACTTGTCATTTTATTAATTTATGCACATTTTTTGTATTTTGAGCCTTCCCACAACGGCTACCCATTATTTATGACCTGCCGGAACCTCCATTTTTGTTATTGGATAGTTCATCTAGGTTTTAGGCTCATTTTCTTATTTTGGATCTTTTGCTGCTTATCATCTTGGTCTTAGACCAATACTACTTGTAGATGACATTAGATAAGAATTCCAACAGCTCAATCTCCAAAACATTGATTTTAGGTTTGGGGCCCCTTGGTTCAGGTCTCGAAGATTACAAAATAATTTTGGGCTATTTGGCGGATTATGTTAAAAATGGCACTATCAGTTTGGGCCACGTAATTAGTCAGAACAATCTCAAATGAATATTTCGATGATTTCATTAAATCCAGAATGTAAAAATTTATATGGTAGCATCATTTGTTTGCGCGAATAGGGTTTTGAACCAATATTGACCACCTAGTCAGAGTTTATTCTTGTCTTAAAGATAATCTAATGCATTAGATTGCTGATGCAACCACTTAGGTAATCAGATGGCTGCTTATGCGACATAGTGTAACTTAAGCGACCTTGACCAGTGCTCAAGGGATACTTAGGTAATCTTTGTCCTCTATAGGGACATCACTTAAGTATTCTGAGAGTCGCTTAAGTGATACCCGACCATCTATTGTCTGATCACTTAAGAGATCGTGGAGCCTCTTAAGCAACTATAGCTTAAGGGATAGGGTGACCACTTAAGCGACACCTGGTGGCCTTTTATCGCATTTTATCCACCCAATTCTCCACCATTTCTTCCACTATTTCACATTAAATTAAGCGTTTAATGCGTGAAAAAAGTGGAAAATCATCCATTAAAGCTAAGGTATGCTAGCCTAACCCTTGTTGGTTATTTACTATTAATTTTCCCTTAAATTTTTATCATAGTTCATGGTAAATCCTTATAAATTAGGTTTTGAATTCCTAAAATTTAAGAATTTATTCAAGACACCATATTCTCTCTATTTGTACTTTATTATTTAGCAGACATTGCTTATCCTTCGAGACACCTCATGACAGATTTAATTTTGGATTTTGTTTGTAGGCCCAGCGGCCTATTCTTGACCTGAATCTCAACATGACCTATAATATAACAATATGGTTATCATTTTACTCCTAACAATATGTAGATTACTATTTTGATAGCTTGATTTCATTTTGAGATTATGGAGTGAAGGCAAATGATTTATGGCTGATTCAAAGATTGTGGTTTGACATTAAGGTAAACTTTTTGTAATGCCCAGATTTTCTGCACAGAAATGGTACATGGTGCTCATGACCCCGAAGGACCACAAGCTAACCCATGACTGATATTTGAACCTGTAAACTGCATAATATCTCATAAAATATGTGAAAAAATAAACTGTAAGGGCATAAGGTTCAATACTAATACATATTTGAAAAATATGGTATATCAATACCAAAAAGGAACATAAATACTGAAGTCTAAACATCTTGTCTGGCATCTAGTCTGAAAGCCTTTAACTAACTGAATAAGGAGTTGATGGGACATGTCCTTAACTAACTCCAACTACTGAAATAAAGTGAAAATTGAAATAGAAATGAAATCATCATGTCCTCGAAGGGTGAGGACTCACGTCTAACTCTGACTGATGATCCTGGAATCTACTACTGATTTGGAGCTCATGCTTTTGAACCTATGGTGTAACATAAGAGAAAGAACCATAGTGCAAATGCATCAGTACGTCTAGATATACTGAGTATACGTGTGAGGTAGGATAAATGCAAAGGGTTATATGCATTGACAATACTAATTGATATGAACGTGAGAGTACATACATGCATACGTAACTGTAACTGAAGTCGAGGAGATACGGAGTACTGAGTCTGAATATTGGCAACATGAGTGTACTGATAATGAGATTCTAAAAGACTGAGTTTACTAATATTAATATGTAAATCACTAATAAGTGATGGATCTGATACTGTATTACTGAATACTGGGAGACTGGTACTATATTACTGATAAAGGAATGATTGTTTCTGACAGTTTGAATTATGAAGAACAGGTCTGATCGACTGTATCTAACAATCCTGAAGCTAAGTACTGATAGCATGAGTTCTGATAACTTTTGTGATTGATAGCATAAGTGATTGTATCTGACAGTCTATAAATCTGAAGGAAACTATTTGAGTTCAATTTTATTTCTAAGTTGACTGTATCTGACTGTCCTGATATACTGAAATCTGAAGAACTATCTAAGTTCTTTACTGAGACTGGGTAGCTATAGCTGACAATCCTGAATCTGTAACTAAAACTGAGGGAAGTATTTATCTAACTGACATTCCCGAAATACGCTATAATAGCTAAGCTGTGGTCCAATCTCTGCCCCGATTGGAGGGGTATCAATACCGTGCCACTGGTAAGGACATCTGTGAGAACCCTATACTGGTAGATACTCAATGAAAATGGTGGGAACCCTAAATTGAATGGTTAATTCACCACATTAACCCAAATATAATAGGTTAAGATATCTCAACCTACACTAGCTACGTAGTACTAGAACACAAGGATGACTACTAAGAATCACACCCTGAACTGGTGGGTGAGTTCCCATCCTTGGGTATACTCGGTGCTAACTTCTACTCCCATCTGAAGGACACTAAACTGAATAACTAAGCTGAACTGAATAACTGAACTGATTAGCTGAACTGATACTGATTAACTGGACTAATACTAGTGGTATTTTTTAGCACAGCTAAACTAAGTTTTATTGGATTCAAATGACTGACGAAATGTACTGAGTTCTGAGGACTGGTTGAGAGTACTGAAGTTACTGAGATTGACTATGAATACTGAGGTTGCTGAGGTTACTAAGCACAGAGATTACTAAGATTACTGGACTACTGAGATTATAGAGATTTCTAAGTTTTCCTAAGTCACATGACTGACTGAATTCTATAGATCATGGCTTGACTGAGAGTATCGTGAAAACATGACACGACTCTAGGCACACAACTATATTTTTTGGGTAAAAGTACCCCCAGGACTCAATGGAAGGAAACTGACACAACTTGAATTTCTTGAGTACACGACCATCAATAAAAATCCATAATACATGAGTGGGGGATTTCATGATGTACCTGATCATCATAATATCTACCATGAATAGGAATGCTTATAATCAAGTCATAAATCTCATATTCTAATATCATGGGCATTCACACAACATATAATATTCATAGCAATCGCATGGAAACCATTCAAGCATAAGAGAATGGCAACATGTAATGTTTAGTTAATATTGTAATGATTTGGGTAAATTATACTTCATGTATTTATTCAACATCTCAAACATGGTAGGGAAAACATGGATATATTTTGTGTACATATTTATATCTCCATTATCATACATGCTTTATACCAAACAATAACAACACACAATTTGCATGGAAATTCATATTGGAATGTATGACTAACAAGAACTTGTTATTTAGATATCATGAAATCATGTAAATATGAAATTCTAACATACTAGGCATTTTATCAAACACCTTACATGCATTATTTAAGGCATAGATTGATTTCATACTTGCATTCTATCAATACATCTAAAGATCATGTTTTTCAACTAATAACATAACTTTCATGAGATATACAGTCACGATACTATTATATAGCAAAACAAACAAGCATCAACATGGGTATGATCATATCACAACAATTAACCAAGCTTTTTTATTTTAAAGATTGATTCTTGGACTCTACAGACGAAAGGAATCTGTGGATGAACACTATATATACCTTGGAAGGGAGGTTCTTGATGATTGACGGAGGAGTTTTCTTGAAATTTGATCTTCAAGCTTGATTGTTCAACCCTAGTTTTTTTTCTCCTATGGTGCTCTTGGATGATGATCTTTGAGATGTTAATAGGGTTGTAATGTGTTTAGAAGCTATATATTTTGTAGGATTAAGTTTAGGGATGTGTAAGGAGTGTTAAAAGACTTAATTACTCTCAAAATAACTCAAAACATAGTTTTTTTGGCATTGGAACTGACTTAGGCGGAGCCAAACCAATCGCCTAAGATTGGTTGGGCGGCGCCTAACCAATCGCCTATCCTTACTGTCTCTCACGAAAATGGGCATAACTTTTCCCTCGGGTGTTGGATTATGGCAAAATATATATTTTTGGAAAGCTTATTCAATTATCTACAATTTGGTGTGTAGAAATATGAAGAAATACCACATTAACTTCGAGTTATACTCGTTCAAAGATGACCCTTGCAAAATCGAACACTAAAAATTGATGGATTCAAAAACTCTTAGCCTGTATTACCTTAAGTGACTCATATGAACATGCTTAATGTTTCATAAGATATCTTATCTCTAGGATACTCATTGTAAGTCATGCACTAAAATGCTACTCATAGGATAGGAGGTTTCATACATAGGACAAATGGTTCGTCTCCTAGCTTAGAAATATATGGGGTATTACAATATCTCCCCCTTAGCAACATTCGTCCTCGAATCGAAGTTAACTGAAGTGGTAGAGCTGATAAGATGAAGTACGTACAAGACATACACTACTGAAACATGGGTTCATGATTAGCATGACTGAAAGCTGAGCACAACATACTGAACATGTATATCTGATGCATAGGAAGTTGATTCATGAATATAAGACTGAGGATTCTAATAAAGTAAGTCTTCTCAAAATGAGAATACATATCTAATGCATAACTGAAATGCTGAATCCATGCATATCTGATCCATGATTATATGACTGACATAATACGTGAATGAATGACTGAATGTACTAATGAGCTGATCAAACATATCTGATGCGTGAATTCATGACTAAACTTACTCATGAACATGCAATGGTAAAGGTATCAAGTTTGAACAGAAAAATAGGCATGGGACTGAATACCAGGGTTGGTACTGAAATATTAATATGAGAATGAGTAAGTTTAAGGAAAACTGTTACCTTGAACTGATAATGCCGATAAGTTTGAGATTAGTTATTCCATATGCATGATCAGAAACATGAGAACCTAACTAAGTATGGGACGTGGTAGATATACTGAATATCATGATCTGAACTGAATCTTGAAAACATGGCATACGACTGAAGTTGGAGTTTAAGGGTTAACTTATGAGTACCCCTTCTCCAAACTGGATTCATCAAAAAAAAATAGAGAAGCATGTTTATGTCATAAAATTTTGGGGGTAATATGTATCTCCCCCTTAGGACACTATGTCCCTTAAAGAATACTGACTTGGATGAGCTACTGAAGGAAATTGAGGCGATGCATAAGACACCTAGGAACTGAGTCATGACTGAATAGCTAGGATCTAAAATTGAGACATGATACATGAATTAAGCTGAACACGAGTGCATAAATACACTAACTTATTTAATTAACTAAATAACTGATAGCTAAATACTGGATATGCAAAGCTAAACTGTACTTATTCTGAATAGCTGGGCTAAGATTTTTGAGTTTTATGCATAGGAGATAAGGACTAACTGATTAGAATGAGGTATCTGAGCATGGATTCATGAAGTTTGTATTATTTTTGAATGTGAGACCAAGCGTATGACATGGCTCTGAGGTATTCTATAAATTGGGGTACTAAAGCACTGATAAATGAGTACTGACAACCTAAATACTATGGTGAAGCATGTCTGGAACTACACTGAGTTTCAAATCTGGTTACTGAACGGAAGATGACATTATAACTAAGCCTATAGCTAGTACAGAAGTACTAAATTCAAGGACTGAACACTGATCACTGAGTGCTAGATACTGAATCTATAATTGAGTTGGCAACTGAGTTTTTGATGGATACATGCTGGGGACTGACATAAGTCAAGGATCTAAATGTACACTTACACTTTTTACTTTCCCAACTTCTATATACGACCCTTTGCTAGATGTTTACTTGCATATTTATCATGACATTCAAGACTATCTTCACAACTACACCCTCGTGCAAAGTAAGCATGCAACAATCTTCTCTTATCTAAACAACTGCTCATCACTACACTTTTCCATAAGGAGAGCTAACTGGAGGAGTAAATCAGGAGGACCTGAAACATGAACAGATACAAACTAAACTTGACACATGACTGAAACTTGAGGAATAAAATATTAATAGTTTAGATTTACCAATAAGTTCTGAACTAAGGATATACATGACATAATTTAAATGTATCTAATCTGTAAGGGTATAGCATGAGTCATAGAAGCTAAGTATACTGGAAAGCATGATATGAGCACATGAGTCATGAGCTTCATGACCCGAGTCTAGAGTTTTTTTCCTCGTTGGATATAATTTGTAATACTGAGGAAGATAGAACTAAACCCCTTATAATGGGAACTGAAGAAACACATGATCTCGTGGAAAGTGCGTGAAAGTAGATTATGCTCAGGGAACATAACTCGTACTGTGGAGTAAAAAGGACTCGTTATGCTGGAAATTTAATTCATACATGATTATAGTTCGTGACCATAGAGTTGGTATGCAATGCCTGGGTCGGTTTCGTTATAGCTAAAGTGAAAAACTCTGCACTAAGATGAGAATGGGTTTGGAATTGTCTTCCCTTACTGCTTTCTATACATACTAGCTCTACTACTTAAATCTGAGGGCCTGGCTTAGGTATTTGATCTACCATCACATACCTACATTATGTTCAACACCTATCTATCTTACTAAACACATCATCTAATTATGTTTCCTCATATACTGCTAATATCACATTCACACCTTCATGATTAATTTTGAGTCAATAAACTTAAGTGTTTATCTCGTACTGTTCAAGCCAACTGATCTAATCCCCATGAATACATAATCTGATCAAATAGAATAATACTATCCCAACTCTACTATACTAAACTTCTGGATTCAAGAATGAGTTCTCATGATCATGAATAAAATCTGTACGACCTTGAAACAATAATGAACTGATGGGATACTGTTTGAGTCTGTTGCTAATCTCATAACTAACCGTAGGGACTATCTAAGAAAGCCATGTCTTTAGGACTTTTAACTTCACTATTTCTATTACCTTGAAAGTAAGGTAAAGTGAACATGAGGGGTGCATGATATGAATCTACATGGTTTCCTTAAATAAACTTGCTATAGCACAATCTTGGGACATGAAAGAAGGGAAACTATTCCTAAAACATCTCATAGCCTCTTGCACATAAGTGTGATGCACAAAACACCCATGTACAAGACTCTACTTGATGCAGCTTTCAGACTTCCTAGGACACAGAGGGTTATATGCATGGACAATACTGATTGATATGAACGTGAGAGTACATACATGCATACATCACTGTAACTAAACTCATGGAAATACAGAGTACTAAGTCTGAATACTGATAACATGAGTGTACTAATAATGAGATTCTAAAAGACTGAGTTTGTTGATATTGATATGTGAATCACTAATAAGTGATGGATCTGATACTGTATTACTGAATACTGGAAGACTGATACTATATTTCTTATAAAGGAATAATTGTTTCTGACAGTTTGAATTATGAATAATTGGTATGATTGACTGTATATGACTGTCCTGAAGCTGAGTACTCATTGCATGAGTTCTGATAACTTTTCTGATTAATAGCATAAGTGACTATATCTGATACTCCATAAATATGAAGGAAACTATCTGAGTTTAATTTTATTTCTGAGTTGACTGTATCTGACAGTCCTGATATACTGAAATCTGAAGAACTATCTGAGTTCTTTACTGAGACTAGGTAGCTATAGCTGACTGTCCTAAATCTATAACTAAAACTGTGGGAAGTAGTTATCTAACCGACATGCCCTAAATACACTATAATAGCTATGCTGGGGTCTAATCTCTGCCCCAACTGGAGGGGTATCAATACCGTGCCACTGGTAAGGACAACAGTGAGAACCCTATACAAGCAAGTACTCAATGAGAATGGTGGGAACCCTAAACTGATGGGTTAAGCCACTTCATCAATCCTAATCTAATGGGTTAAGATATCTTAACCTATGCTAGCTACGTAGTTCTAGAACACAAGGATGACTACTAAGAATCAAACGCTAAACTGGCGGGTCAGTTCCTATCCTTTGGTTCACTTGGTGCTAACTTTTACTCCCATCTGAAGGACACTGAATTGAATAACTAAGCTGAACTAAATAACTAAACAGAACTTATTAGCTGAACTGATACTGATTAACTTGACTGATACTAGTGGTATTGTTTAGCAGAGCTAAACTAAGTTTACTGGATTCCAATGACTGACAAAATGTACTTAGTTTTGAGGATTTGTTTAGTGTACTGATGTTACTAAGATTGACAATGAATACTAAGGTTGCTGAGGTTACTGAGCACTAAGATTACAAAGATTACTGGACTACTGAGATTACTAAGATTTCTGAGTTTTCCTGAGTCACATGACTGAATGAATTCTATAGATCATGGCTTGACTGAGAGTATCATGAAAATATGACATGGCTCTAGGCACACAACTATATTTTTCAGGTACAAGTACCCCCAGGACTCGATGGAAGGAAACTGACACAACTTTAATTTCTTAAGTACACGACCATCAATAAAAATCTATAATACATGAATGGGGGATTTCATGAAGTACATGGTCATCATAATATCTATGAGGAATATGAATTCTTATAATCAATTCATAAATTTCATATTCTAATATCATGGGCATTTCGACAATATATACTATTCATAGCAATCGGATGGAAACCATTCAAGCGTAAGGGAATGGCAACATGTAAAGTTTAGTTCATATTGTAATGATTTAGGGATATTATACTTCATGTATTTATTCAACATCTCAAACATGGTAGGGAAAGCATGGATATAGTTTGAGTACATATTTCTATCTCTATTATCATACATTCTTTATACCACAACAATAACAATACATAATTTGCATGGAAATTCATATTGGAGTGTATGAATAACATGAACTTGTTGTTTAGATACCATGAAATCATGTAAATATGAAGTTCTAATATACTAGGTATTTTATCGAACACCTTGCCTGCATTCTTTAAGGCATAGGTCGATTTCATACTCGCATTCTATCAATCCATCTAAATATCATGTTTTTCAACTAACAACATAACTTTCATGAGATATACAGTCATGATTCTATTATATAGTAAAACAAACAAGAATCAAAATAGGTACGATAATATCACCACAATCAACCAAGCTTTTGTATTTTAAAGATTGATTCTTGAACTCCATAGAAGAAAAAAATTTGTGGATGAACACTACGCATAACTTAGAAGGGAGGTTCTTGATGATTGATGGAGGAATTTCCTTGAAATTTTATCTTCATGCTTGATTGTGCAACCCTAGTTGTTTTTCTCCTATGGTGCTCTTGGATGATGAGCTTTGAGATGTTAATAGGGTTGTAATATGTTTAAAAGCTATATATTTTGTAGGGTTAAGTTTAGGGATGTGTACGGAGTGTTAAAAGACTTAATTACCCCTAAAATAACTCAAAACAGAGTGTTTTTGGCATTGGAACTGACTTAGGCGGCGCCTAACCAATCGTCTAACTTTGGTTGGGCGACGCCTAACCAATCGCCTATCCTTGCTATCTCTCACAAAAATGGGCATAACTTTTTGTTCGAGTATTGGATTAAGGCAAAATTTTTATCGTTGGAAAGATATTTTAATTATATACAATTCGGTGGGTAGAAATAGGTAGAAATAACATATTAAAATCGAGTTATACTCATTCAAAAATGACCCTTACAAAATCTAACACTAAAACTTGATGGATTCAAAAACTCTTAGCTTGTTTTACCTTAAGTGACTCATATGAACATGCTTAATGTATCATAAGCTATCTTGTCGCTAGGATACTCATTGTAAGTCATGCACTAAAATTCTACTCACAGGATAAGAGGTTTCATACGTAGGAAAAATGGTTCGTCTCCTAGCTTAGAAACATAAAGGGTATTACACTATTGTATACACTTCTTTATGAGATAATGTATTATATATATATTGCATTTTATTTAAAGATGTTCGAATGTGATTGTGGGTAGAACATCATAACTTAGTCCAAATTATGAGTCTAGTGATTAAATGGGTGTAACGGCCCTTTGGTGAAATACTTATTATTCTCTTAGAATTGCGTTACCCTAGGTTGCTATCATGTATACATAGTCGAAGATAATAACCCTTATAATGAGGTTTACTACTTTATTTGGAGGAATGCTATTATTTCCCAAATTATGATATGATATTGTCGATTATGAATTGTTGGGCCTAAGGCTTTAATTATGAGATTAGTTGGATTCTAAAGTTATTTATTCTTGTAAGGTATATGACAGTAGTGTATTGATGTTTTGATTCTTATCTCAATACTGTTTTTATACTGGTTATGACACTCATATATTAAGTACTTTCATACTCACTAAAAATAAAATTGTATGATTCCTACAAAAAATATGGTTTTACTATTATTTCTTAAAAGAGGATTTATTTGCATTTTCACTTTAAAATGGATTCTTTCATAATGGTAAATGTACCATTTGAATGAATGATTTAT
The DNA here is from genome assembly GCF_002878395.1 of Capsicum annuum. Classification (NCBI taxonomy): domain Eukaryota; kingdom Viridiplantae; phylum Streptophyta; class Magnoliopsida; order Solanales; family Solanaceae; genus Capsicum; species Capsicum annuum. The sequence goes on along the minus strand of NC_061113.1, from coordinate 67,807,701 downwards.
GGTCCTTCAGACTAAAATTAAGGTTTTAAAGATTTGACTGAGATAGATTTTGGTCCATGATTTTACTACTACTATTTACTTCAGACGAGAGATACTATGGCTCTTTCAATAGTTTTATGATGATTTTGTCCTAAATTTTACCCTCAAGCAATGGATTTATAGACTTACACTCTTTTAGACACGACTTGAGTTTGTCCTTTATTATATATATACATATACACATCTCTAGTACTTGACAGAGTTGATGATGATTATGTTGGTTTTTGGAAATCTTTGATCGAGACCACATTGGTATATACGAGTACTCCTAAAGCCCATAGGGGCTTCTTCATCCATGAGCCATCATGCCAGAAAAAAAAAGGTCAATGTAGGTCCTACCTTTGCGAGCCATTAAGCTAAAGGAGGTATACACACTAGGTTATGTTATGGTACTAGGTTTGATGTTAGTAGTGTGGATTATCTTTGCATTCATCCTTGCATGCATATCACTTATCACCAATATGCGCCTATATTTATCAGCCTTTTGAGGTATTTCATAGGTATATGTGATGAGTATTACTTATAGTATATTATGTGTTTATTAGACCTTCAAGATTATGGGGCCTAATTTAGATATTATTTGTTCGAGCTAGCTAGTTAATTTATTATGTTATTATTACTGTTAGTTCATGACAGGTTGATTACTGAACTGGTACTGAGGTTCGAGGTGTAATTCTAATTCCTTCATTTATGATTGGTAATTTATGGATAGTTATCTCACGTCTTAACATATTGATTAAAGACTCTAATTATAGTAGCACTATTTTCTAGTATGATTAGGAGGCCTTAAGATGCTAGTATGACTACTTTAGGCCTTACATTTGTGATAGCCTTCTTAGTATACATATATAAATAATATATATATATCTAAGTAGTTATGGTATTACCATGTATCCCTTTCTCCCATCATTATTTTATGTTGTGTGTAGATTCCTTACACTTGGATACTATAATATAACCTTCTTCTGCTCTTTATATGTATAATGGCTAGTTATATATGGCATTATACTTATGTCCCAAAGTATCACTAGAATAGCAAAGTTTATCCTCATGGTCTCCATAGCTTTACTATGTTAGTTTCTTGGATATTTTTGTCTAGTTTATATTTATGCTTTTATGTTATTCATATTTGCATTACCTTTTGATATTGTTCGGTAGGTGCCTACTGAGTACCACATATTTGGTACTCACACTACTCTTTTATATCCTACTGATCATATTATGGGTTCTTATCATTGTCGTATGCTTCGTCTAGAGCAACTATGGTTTTGAGATGTAGGGTAAGCTCCTGGTGTTTGGAGTATTACTATTCTGTGTTTTATGTACTAGATTAATATCAATGTTATATTTAAAGATGGGTTTTTGCAGTATATTCATTTATTCTTTATGTTGTAGTTGTATTATCTTAGAAGCTCTTGTACTGATTCCATATTTGAGACTATCTTTTGTATTCTATCCTTTTTACTATATTTATTCTACATTATTCCTTCATTTTTCATAGTAGTCTATTACGTGCAGTTCTAAAATGTGGGTTGGCTTACTTATTAGTGGGTTATAGTAGGTGCCATCATGAATCGAGAAATTAGGTTATGACAAATTAGTATAAGAGACTAGGTTTATCGGTACATTGGTACAAGTGCGAGTACCTAGTGAAGTCCTACAAATCAGTGCGGAGACATATGAAATCTATATTTGGGAGGCTATATGGCATTAGGAAATTCTATTCTTGACTCCATTCTATGAGCGTCAAGTACGTTTGCTGACATTATCTTTTCCTTGATGGATAATATGAGGATGCCAATATATGCATATGGGAATTTATCATATGTTTCCAAAGCGTGCACTAAACAACTAGGGGGTTAGGGATAGATTTTGAATTTCTTCAGTGTCAATTAGAAGATTTGAGGCCAACCTAGGCTATGGTGAACTCGTGACTGCTTTAGGCTTTTGAGATTCAGCATTATGGATCCCAATTTTTTTTGTGGATACCTAACGATGTCATTTGGTTCATCAAGTAGTTCTCAGGCTATAGTTGGGTTTATTGGTGTTCATCAGGGTTCTTTGTTAGTTTTAAAGTATGAGATTAGGTTTCTTTAGTGGGCTATGCTAATTCCTATGCTATATCCTTTAGAGCATTACATAGTGGGTGGATTTATTAAAGCATTAGCATTGCCATTCCTTTTAGCATCGAGAAATTTGATAGAAGGTGAGTTTTCCTTTCTTTACGTTATTGATCATGTAAGTGCCATAGAGAGAGAAAGTACTGAGGCTTTTGAAGGTGGAAATAAGGGGAAATGTCATTATTACAGTGTTATTAGTATTCTATCTGGGAGTGAGGATCCTTCCATTGGAGGTGATCTTCAGTTAAAGCCTATTGGTTCTACGTACGTAGCATTTCAGTCTATGGCCAGCTCTCAAATTAGTCATGATGTTCATAATGGGTAGAGTCATAATTAGACATTATTGAGTGTTTTGTATGTGTCGTTAGGCTGTGATGGCCATTCTGGATGAATAGGGACAACATTTTAAAGTATTATAAGTATTTGTATTGGTTTTGTTAATAAGGGACATTGATATGAAAAATGCCCCAGATGTGTGTTGGCTTTTCAGATAAAGTTAGAATATGTTCCACACTAGCCTAGTGTTCTTGAGATGTGTTATGATTGCATAGAAGATGGTCATTTTAGTATGGAGTGTCGTCAATGTCAGTTGGTTAGCTAAATTTGTCTAGCTTGTATTTCTTTCTAGGTTAGGGCTTCAATGGTTTGCTATGACTATAGGGATATCATTCACTGGTCCAGAAAGTCGCCCTAGCGTAGGATTACTAGTCAATTAACTCATTAAGATCCATCTCCTAATATTTTAGAACCTTCAGCCATAGGTATTAAGCTTAGTACCTTAGGTGATGATTCAGACGATTAGTCCAAGTTTGGCCATAGGTATTAGAGCAAGTCAGGTATTTGACTTCAGATTCCACCATAATAGGTGTACCTTATATTTCTTTCTTTACCTTTTGCATTGGAGTGTATTGGTTTTTTCATACCTATCAATGAATATGTGCCTTCATAGGATTCTATTGATTGTTGTGTGTTGTGAAGAATTCTTGATTATTTGAATACCCCCATAGATTATTTATTTTAGTAGTGGATGGAGTAGATCAGTGTTTATATTTTCCCTATGGGTGTAGTATTTAGTTCAAGTGCCATTTACCATGACATATTATCTTTCTTATGGCCATATAGTGGTACTTCTTTTAATTTCCATCTTGGTACCATCTTTTCTTTATATTGAAGTTTATATTGCTATTTTTGTTGTTGTCATAGTTTGATATTAACCGATCCTTGCTTGGTAGACGACTAGACTAGCTTTATATAGTTAAATTTCTCTCTCTCCTAGTTCATATTTGTGGCATATATGGTTAACTTAGTTGGATTATTTTTCTCTTATAGTAAGGTTTGGTTGGTCAATTTATTTTTCAATTGGCGAGTGTAGACTGATTGTGAAGTAGGTTATAAAAGTGAAGTTAAATTGGCATTCCATAGTTATGTTATGGTTTTAGAGTTTGGGGTCCATTTTTCTAATTTTTCTAGTTTATCATTAGTAATGGTCTTAATGTTCACATCAAGTGGACTTGAACTTGCCTTTTGAATTTGCCGAGTTTATCTCCTGGTGATAGTTTACTTTTGGTATTAGATTGGAGTTGTATACTCTATTCTTGCCATGATGTGTTTCTTGTCTTAAGTAGAGTTAGAGAGTTAGATACCGATGATCTTTCCCATAAATTGAAAAATTGAGTATTTATTATCGAGATAGAGCATTGGATTTCATTACTTTTAACTAAAATTAAATTTATCAGAGTTGCTAGAGTTTTGGTTATCTCTAGTATACTTTGCAGCCTTAGTGAGTTATTAAGTCTGCTTTGGTTCTCCATGCCCTCTATCAGATATTAAGTTGATTGCTTGTGCTTTCAACAGGTGATTTTTTCTCCCTTGTAACTTTATTCTTCAGCTATATTTTTGTTTTGATTTCTGTATGATCCAATAAGCATAAGCCTGATTTGGATAGTAAGCTAAATTTAGGTATTTGGCCGTTGTCCAAACTTTTTGGCGTAGTTCAAATTTGATTCCTAGGAATGAAAGCTTGGAGGTTATGATGGATTTGGAGTTTGGATACTTACCCTTCTATAAGATTTGTTTGGATAGTTAAGATATGAAGGTTCATACTTTGTGTTGAGCTTTAGGTGGAAGTTATAATTAGTAAGTGCAACATTCAAATTTAGATTTGTCTTTGTTAGGATTTCAACAATATGCTAGCTAAGCCTATTCTTTAGCTACCTATTTGATCCTTTTCAATTCATATGGATAGTGGTTTATAATCATTTAGATTCCAGTTCATTGGAACGGTATTGGTACCTTCACCTTGACCTTTATTTTTATTTATCATTGGAATTTTGGATGATCTACTCAGCAAGAGCAGTATGCTTAAGTTTTATTCAGCATTGCTTATTCCTTAGCTGGTGGGACATCCTGAAGAGGATCATTTAACGGTGAGTGTTTTGAGTTTGAACTCTTAGCTATTAATTTTGAAGGTCATCCAAACCAGTTTTAGCATTTGCATAGATTGCAGACCTTTTTTATCTCCATTTTTCTTCCCACATAGCATCTTAGGAGCTTATCCTCATGTTTTACATTATGGACTTGTAATGGATCAACTTCAATTCTTTGAGGTTTGTGTGATGGAATTACGTGAATAGGACTTAGGTAATTTCTTCTTAGTAGAGTAGATAATAGGTTTGAAAAGGAAAAATAAGGTTATGTTTGGGTAATAAAGTTGGATCCATGGTTCATGCCTTGGATTTCCTTTAGCTTTGATTAGTCTCTGCTTGACTATACTACTATCGGTGTGGTATCAGTATCTCGTGGTTATGTTACAGTTTTAGAGTTGGGATTTGGGTTTTGTAGCTCATTTAAAAGATTTACTAGTTTGGGATCGATTTTTTAATTTGGCTAGTTCATTATTGGTAGTGGTCATGATGGTAATGTCAAAAGGTCTAGAACTTTTCTTTTGAGTTTTTCGAGTTCATCTCTTAGTGATGGTTTGCTCTTGATATTAGATTAGAGTTCGATACTCTATTCTTTCCATGATGTGTTTCTTGTCCTAAGTGGAGTTAGAGAGTTAAAGATAGGTGATTTTTCCTGTGATTGCTTCTTAAGTTAGTATATTGGGTATTTGTTCACGAGATAGAGAATTGGATTGATTAGTTTTCTGCTATATTTGCATTTCTCCAAGTTTCCAGTGTTTTGGTTATCTCTAATACAATTTATAGCCTTGTTGAGTTCTTAAGGCTACTTTGGTGGTTCATGCCCTCTATTAGATATGGAGTTGATTGCTTGTGCTTTCCGCTGATAATTTATCCTCCCATGTGATTTTATTCTTCAGCTATATTTTTGTTTTAATTTTTGTATGATCCAATAATAATATGTCTGATTTGGATAATAAGGTTGGTTTGGGTATTTTCCCTTAGTTTAAACTTTTTGGAATAGTCTAGCTTTGATGCCTTGGAATGCAGGCTTGGAGGTTATGATGGATTTTGAGTTTGGATGCTTACCCATCTACAAGATTTTTTATGATAGTTAAGATAGAGCAGTCCAGCCTTAGTATTGGGATTCAACTATAAGTTATAATTATTGAGTGCAACATTCATTCTCAAAAAAAAATTCAGCTGGGATTTCACCATTAGCTACCTATTTTGTCTTCATCAGTTCATATGAATGGTGGTTGATAGGCATTTACATGATAGTTCATTGGCACGATAATGGTTCCTTCAGCCTTGACATCAGTGTTTAGTTATCATTGGAAATTTGGATGATATGCTCAACAGAAGTTGTATGCTTAAGTAGTTCAACATGAATTATTCCTCAACTACTGGAACATTCTGGAGAGGACCATTCAACATTAAATGTTTTGTGTTCAAAATCCTAGCAATAAATTTTGCGGGTTATCTAGACCAGTTGTAACATTGGCATAGATTGCAGACCTTGGTTATATCCATTTATAATCCTAGGTAGAACCTTAGGAGCTTGTTCTAATATTTTCCATTATGGACTTGCAGTGGATCAACTTTAGTTCTTCAAGGTTAGTGTGATGGAATTAAATGAATAGGATTTTGGTGACTCCCTTCTTAGTGGAGTGGATAGTAAGTCTAGAAATGCAAAAGAAGGTTATATTTGGGGAATAAAGTTGGTTCAATTGTTCATGCCTTGGATTGCATTTTGCTTTGATGAGTCTTTACTTGACTATACTAGTATTGATGTTGTATTAGAGTATTATGGTTTGAAGTTGTGTACATCAGCCTTTCTCTATTTTTTTGGGGACTAGTTGGTTGTTGTAGTTTAGTTTTAATTGTGTGAGAGTGAAGTGCCGAAGTTCATTGGAAAAAGAGATATCTATGGAAAAATCCTTTTGAATCATCATTTTTTCTTGGAGGTTGACCAGGAAGTCACGCTCGGCTCATACAGGCCCAGTACCTCATTCCTTTGACCTTTCGCAAACTTTTTATTCATTGACTTTCATGGATGAAAATCCTTTTAGAAATGGATATTATAATGACACTCCAAATCATTTCTTTGTATATCTGAATTTTTGGTTTTTCAAGACTTCCCACAATGGATACAGATCTTTTATGACTCGTAAGAACAATCAGTTTGGCTTTTGGATATTTCATTTGTATTTTAGGATCATTTACTTGCTTTGGGGAATTCTCTATTTAGGACTTGGTTTTGACCAAAATTTCTAGTAGATGACCTCGAATAAGAATTTTGATATTGGGATCATCTTTGGAACAGTTATTTTTGGTTAGGGGACACATGGTTTAGGTCCTGAGACTTCAAGATTCATTTTGGGCTATTTTGCTAATTGTGTGAAAAATTGAACTATTGATGTGGTCCCCACATTTCGTCTAAGTGATCTTGGATGAATGTTTTGATGGTTCTATTGAGTTCGGAACATCAAATTTTTTATGGTAGTATAGAATATTTGCACGTACAGGGTTTTGAATGAATTTTGAGCAGCCGGTCAGAGTCCTTTTTGGACTTATAAATATTTGGTACTTCAGGGTTGTCAAGTAATCGCTTAAGCCATCATATGAACACTTAAGTGGTTTGTGAAAATAGAACATATTGTAGCTTAAGAAACCTTGATCATTTGGTCATGGGTCGCATAACCAATCAATGTTTGGTTAAGAAGACCTCGCTTAAGCATCTCGGGAGTCACATAAGCGATACTTGACACTCTCGTGCTAGATCATTTAAGCGATTGTTGAGTAATTTAAGCAATAGGGTGACTACTTAAGATGCACCTAGTGGCCTTTTCTCCCATTTTATAAACTTATTATCCACAATTTTCACACTAAATTGAGAGATTAAAAAGTGGAAAAAGTGAAATAATCCATTGAAGCTAAGGTACGCCAGCTTAAGCCTCCTTGGTCATTACCTCTTAATTTTATCCTATTCATGGTAAATTATTTGAAATTAGGTCTTGAATTTATAAACTTTAAGGGTTGCGTACGATACACCCTTATGGTGGGGCCCTTCCGCGGACATAGCGCATAATGGTAGCGTTAGTGCACCGGGCTACCCTTTTTTATGTGTTCAACTTTTAAGCACAATTTTTCCTTAAAGTAACCTCATTATAAATTCGATATTATTCTATTTTATGGGCCCCACAGGCTCGTTCTTGACCGACTATCAAGCCAACTCGTAGTATGGTAATATGGGTCTGGTTTTACTCCTAACCATATGTAGAATAATATTATGATAGCATGACAAAATTTTGGGATCATCGAGTGAATGCAGATGATTTATGGGAGATTCAGGGATTGTGGTTCAACATCGAGGCAGGCTTCTGCCTACTCCTGTTTATGACATAATATATTATATAGGTTGCATGCTAGATAAGGATTTTAGGATGCAATTGTGGGTAGAATACCTTAACTTAGTCAAATTTATGCATTCAGGAATTAGATGGGTGAATTGCTCCTTAAGGTGAAATACTTGTAATGCTTCTAGAATGCTATTACCCTAGGTTTCTAGCATGTAGACATAGTTGTGGGTAATAACCATTTAGTATAAGGTTTACTACTTTTCTTGGTAGAATATGATGGTTTCCCGAATTATTTTATGATTATGTCGGTTATAAATTATTAGTCCTAAGGCCGTGATTATGATATTAGTTGGATTTATGAAAGTGATTTATCCATCAAAGGTATGTGACGGTATGTAATGACCCTTTAGGTAATTTTCCATATTTCAACTTTATTTTGTTGTTAGAACAGTTCTTTAGCTTCCCCAAGTCATTTATGACTTGCTAGAACTGTCAATTCGATTACTGGGTAGTTCATTTTGTTTTTACAGCCAATTCCGTATTTGGAAGTCATTGCTCATTCCAAACGACCACCTAGCAAAAATTTTAGTAAAATATTATTGAATGCACATTTCTAGTGTGCCAGCAGCTTTGGAATATTGATTTTAGGCTAGGTAGACCTTTGGTTTAGGTTTCGATGCACTTGAGATCATTTATACCGATTGGTCGAAAAATTTAAAATTAGAAATTTATGTATGGGACTTTTATTTTTCAAAATGACCTTGGATGAACAATCGGGCTTAGCTTTTGTATCTGGAACTTCAAATTTAGTGTGGTTACATAGTTTATTTTTATATATCGGATACAGAATAAATCTCGAGATCTTAGCAGAAACGTAAAAAAAATTTAAGTTTTAGCTATTATTTTTTGTGGCCTTTGATCACACATAATGTGCAGAGGATAGTCCAATTACAGTAGGAAGTATGTCAATCATCACTTCTTTTTCTTCATCCGGGTTGTGCGATTGCGCCCCTGGTTGTGGGAATGCAACACGTGGATACATGAAGGGGTTATAAAAAGACCACTTAGGTCACGAATTTTCCTATTTCCACCTATTCTCTTATTAGTAAAATCTCTTAGGTGTGTGAAAACTTTAAATTGAGTCTTGGGGTTACTTGGGAGCTTTATTAACATATATTTTAACTAATATGTTTGGATTTAAGGTAAGAATCGATCAAATTCATGCTTGAATTAATTATTTAATTGATCAAAGCCCGAAATCCTTTAGGGTTTGATTTTAGACCAAAATAACTTGGATTTCAAATAATTTTATGGGTTTTGATTTCATTGGCTCTATATCATATTGGGTTGATCTCAGAAATGTGATTTTTCGTGTGTCGGATCTATATAAGGTTTTTGGCATGATTTTTGGACCCAAAGCACAATTGTGCAATATAGGTGTCAATATTCTCGTATTAATGAGTAAAATGTGTTTTTTTATATCTTGACATCTTGAAGAGGCTTCTCGGAAGGGAATGGAAGGTTTAGCAATTCGTGAGTTTTCCTAAGTGTTGAGGTAGGATACGTTTAACCGTTGTTATATTGAGATACTTCATAGTATTTTAATGATATTGTGTTGGATTTGGATGGATTTTTGGTATCGATTTGATGAATTGCAAGTCTTGGGGTTGGTTGGACCGTTGAGTGTATTTCGAGACCGTAAGCTTAATCCTTTAGTTTGTTCCCTTGTGCTTTAGGTGAATTGGACTTTATCCCTCATGTTGAGTTTGAGAATGATTTAGGTTACTCAAATTAGTCATAGTTAACCAAGTTACTCAAGGTTTACGCAAACTTCCTATCTTAGAGCCAATTGAGGCTTGTTTAACAAAATTGGAATGTGACGATTAGAATGGACTCTTTAACCAACTTAGGCCATGACTCATGTTAGCTTTGGTGAATCATTATGCCATTAAACTTGTGAAAAGGGGTATTGAGGTTATGGTGCTATATCATAGTACTTGATGATATTATGGGTAGATGTGAAGCATGATTACATCGTTAATTAGGATATTGATGTTGCCATTATGTTGATGATTATGATATTATGACTGCTTTAATTCCGATACTAGAATATATTATGAACTGTTAATTCCAAGTCTTAATGATATTATGACAGGCTCAATTCCGAGTCTTAATGATATTTATGACTAGTTAAATTTTGTGTCTTGATTATAGTTATAACCGGTTCAATTCTGAGCTTTAATGATACTATGACCGGTTTAATTCTGAGTCTTGATGATATTTATGACATGTTCAATTTTGAGTCTTGATGATATTTTTGGCCGGTGCAATTTGATTCTTGAATATATTTATTCCTGATTAAATTTCAGATGATGATTATAAATATTACATGTTGTAACACAGTATTAAAAATGGTGTTAGACAATATTATGATGGCTAATAATAGAGGATGCCGAGTTGGTAAAATGATTAATAGTTGATGTATGGTGGCTAGCAGATGAATAATGCTAATGATTATAATAAATTAATGGATATTAAGAGGATTATGGAATAATGTTGGAAAATTGCTAAGCAATAGCATAATGTCAAATGATGATGAATTATTAGATGATGGTTGAATTATGGTGATAGTTAGTGTAAATGATGCATGCGTAAATTATTCTATCCTTGTGCTTTCTCTCCAGTCGTATGGGAGGCTGTGATGTGTTCTTTACTTTTCTCCACCAATTCGCTTATTGGAGCCAAATTACAAATATGTTTGGCAGTGCTTGATTTCTTTATGTTATGTTATCATTATTATTTAAGTTTATCTAAAAATTATGTATAGTGATGATGGAGATTATTTGGGTTTGATTCTATACCTTGACTTAGTTATGTTTATCTTGCACTATATCATCTTTATATCATGACTTAGCTCAGCCAACCGATGATATTTACTGAGTACCAATTATTGTGGTACTCGTACTACACTTTTGAACTTTTTGTTGTAGGTCTAAGTACTAGCTATCATTGTTGACTGTTGTTCGTGCAAAGTTGACCTTTCAAAGATAGGGTAAGCTCTTAGAGTTTTGAGTCTCCAATTTCCTTCTCTTATTTTTATTTAGTCTATTGTACCAAGAAATATGTTTTGACTATGTTCTATGACTTTTAGATTGTACTATTAACATTAGATGCTCTTGTACTAGTTTTACCGGGTCGTGGGTTTGGTATTTTTGTGTTGACTATTTATCTATTTTAGAAAACTATGTTTATTTATAACTTGTGTTCATTGAATTTAGACTATGTTTTGCATTCCCTTATGAATTAACCTATCGCATTAGCTCTGGATAATGGTATTAGCTTACCAAATCGTGGGATTTTGTAGGGTCCGTCAAGACACACAAACCAGGTCCTGACAAATCGGTATGAATTGTTGATATTCTTACTTGAATTTCTTGATTATTTGATCAAATCCCCAAATACTTTATGGCTTGATTTTAGCCAAAAGTTTGCTTGGTTTTTACTTATTTTTTAGGGTTTTGATTCCATTGGCTTTATATTATGTTTGGTTAATCTTGGTGACATAATTTTTTGTGAGCGGGACCTACATGGGGTTTTTGGCATAATTTTTGGACTCGATCCACAATGGTGAAAAATGATTATTGATATTCTCATATTGATGAGTAGATAATTTTTTTGATAGCTTGGAATCTTGAAGAGGCTTCTCGAAAGGAAAAAACAAAGGTTTAGCAGTTCGTGAGGTTTCTTTGGCATCGAGGTAGGCTAGGTTTTACCCTTGTAAGATTGATCTACTTCATAGTATATTTAAGATATTGTGTTGGACTGCGATAGGTATTAGGTTTTGGTTTGATGAATTTAAGAAAATGGGGTTAGTTGGGCCGTTTAGGATATTTCGACATCGTAAGCTTGAATCCATTAGTTTGTTCCTTTGTGGTTTAGGTGAATTGGAATTTATCATTATTTTAAGTATGAGAATGACTTATGTTACACAAATTAGGCATAGTGAACCTAGTACTAATGTTTTAGGCAAACCTTCTATCTTAGAGCTAATTAAGGCTTGTTAGACATCTAAAAGTGAAATTAGATACCTTAAGCCTAGTTTGGGTAGAATTTTCCCTAAATTTGAATTTGAGGATTAGAGTCGACTCTTAAACCACCTTAGGCCATGACTTATGTTATATTTTGTGAATATTTATGCCTATTAGACACTTGAAAAGGGGTATTGAGGTAATGGTAAGAAACCATAGTACTTGATGATATTGTTTGAATATGTGAAAAATGATTGTATAATTATTTGTGCCATTGTGATGATGATTATGTTATTATGACAAGTTTTATTTCCAGTGTTGATGATATTATTATATGTTCAATTTATAGTCTTGATGACATTTATGGTTGGTTCAAATATGAGTCTTGATGATATTTATGACCGGTTCAATTCTGAGTGGTGGTGATAATATGACTAGTTCATTTTCGAGTCCTAATGATATTTATGACCTATTCAATTTCGAGTGTTAATTATATATATGGACAGTTTGATTCCGAGTCCTGATTATTTTTTCCTAGTTCCACTCCAGATGATGATTATAAATATTTGATTTTGTAATATAGTATTAAATATGGTGTTAGACAATATTATTATGGTTAATGATAGAGGATGCCTAGTAGGTAAAAGGATGAATAAAGGATGTATGGTGTCTAGTAAATGAATAATGCGAGTGATTAGAGGAAATTAATGAATAACTAGTGGATTATGGAATATTTTACTAAATTTCTAAGAGATGGGATAATGCCAAATGATGTTGAATTATGAAATGATGGTTGAATTATCGCGACGGTTAGTTTAAATGACTCATACAAAAATTATGGTATCCTGGTGTTTGCTCACCAGTCGTATAGAAGGATGTTATATGTTCTTTACTTTTTCTGTACCAATTGGCGTACGGGAGCTAATTTTTTAATTATCTTTGCTCGTGCTTGATCTCTTTATGTTATGTTATCATTATTACTTCAGTTTATCTACTAATTATATATAGTGATGATGGAGATGATTCAGGTTCAATTTGAACATTGACCTATCTATAATTATCTTGGATTATATCATATTTATATCATAACTTTGCTCAGTCATCCGATGATGCTTACTGAGTACCCGTTGTTTTGGTACTCATACTACCCTTTGTACTTATTGGTATAGATCGGAGTACTAGTTGTTGCCATTGACCATTGTTCGTCCAAACTTGATCTTTCAGTGATAGGGTGAGTTCTTGTTGTTTGGAGAACCCCATTTCCTCGTACCCTATTTTTATTTAGTCTTTTGTACCGAGATAGATGTATTGACTATGTTCTAAGACTTTAGGTTGTATTGTTGACATTAGGTGCTTTTGTCTTTCTATACCTAGTCATGGGGTTGGTATTTTTTTGTTGACTATTTATCTATTTGAGAACACAATCTTCATTTGCAACTTGTGTTCTTTGCATTTAGCCTATGTTGTCATTCCCTACCGAATTAATTGATTGTGTTATCTCTAGGTTATGGTATTGGCTTACCTACTGATAGTCTTTATTAGGTGCCATCATTACACGTAATTCGGGTTGTGACATCATAGTTTGTAGACATTTTGATGCTCAGCATTATAATGTTTCGGTGTTGTGATGACATGGATAGATTTGTTACATTCATTCTCACTAAAAATAAATGGTATGGTTCCAACTATAAATGCGGTTTCAATGCTATTTTCCTAAAATGGGATTTATTCCTTTTTTCACTTCAAAATGGATTCTTTCATAACAAAAATCATTCAACCTTAATGAAGGATTTAGGAGCCTTCAGACTAAAAATGATGTTTCAAAGATTTGACCAAGACAGATTTTGGTCAGTGTTTTTACTACTACTATTACTTCGGTCAAGAGTGTCTCCGAACCTTTCTTCATTTTATGAAGATTTAGTTCCGAAGTTTACCGATGGGTAATAGATTTATGAATTTATAATATTCTAGCCATAGATAGAGTCTGAGTATTAAAATATATACATATAGACATCTTCGTTACTGGACGGACTAGAAGAAGATGGTGATGGTTATTGGAAATCCTACATTGGGTCAAGATCAATGTATATGGGTACTCCTAAACACCCTAAGGGCCCTTTATCCGAGAATCATCGTACCGGAGAAGAGAGGTCACCGTAGGTCATTCCTGATTGAGGCGTCATGCTAGAGGAGGTGTATACATTGGGTTACATGATCGCACATGGTTTGGTTATAGTAGTATCGATTATAGTATGAATTCATTCTTACATGTCCATTGCCTACCACCAGTATGCACAAATATCTATTAGCCTTATGATAGTTGCATAGGTATAGGTGATGAGTATTGCTTGCGGTGTGTTGCATATTGATTGGACCTTCTGTGTTATGGAACTTGATTTATGTATTGTTTGTCTGGGATAGCCAATTACTATATTGTGTTATTATTATGGTTAGATCGTGACAAGCTGATTACTGGACTGGTAGTGAGATTCAAGATGTGATTCGGCTTCATTTCTTTACGGTTTCTTATTTATGGATTACGAACTCATGTTTAGACATATTCATTAGTGTTACACCCCGTATTTCCCTACCATAATCTATGTCCCAATAGATGAGTATTCTTATATGAAATTTTTGAAACATTCATTTTTTTTAGTTTAGAGCCGGCCATTTCATAGGAAATTGAATTAGCTTTCCAACGATATAAAATTCAGAAAAATTAGATAACCGAGAAAGAAGTTATGGTGATTTTAAGTTTCAGTTGCAAAAAAGGGTCATTTTACCCATTAGCGCATCGCGGGGAGAGTCAAAATAGAAATTGTCAATTTCAAGTGAGGTATTGCAATTTTGGTGGGTCACACCATAGGTTAATTTGGCATTTTCCGGTGTTGCAGTGCGATGCCACCACATCGCAGAGAACTTCCAGGTCCCAATCAGTGAAGGACTACTATTTCCCAGCGTCACACCATAGATGGGTTTCCCAGTTGTCTGTCTCTAGTGACACAGTGCGATAGCGTCGTATCGCGCCAGGGGCCCAAATCAGAAAATTTTCATCAAAATCTAATATTTCTTCCAGGGTTAAAACAGTCTTATCCAATTTTTTTAATCTTCCAAGATGGAATACTTAAGCCCTAAAAATGTTTTAAAAGTTCATTCTTTATAAATTTTCCCCAAAATTCAAGAGCTTTCTCTCTAAATTACAAACCCTAGCTCTCATGAAACCAAGAGCAATATTAAGAATTCACCCAAGAACTTAAAGAAATCCGTCTGTTACGGTATGTTAGATGTTCATCCATGGATTTCTTTCAACCATGGAGCTCAAGTAACCCTTTTAATTATAAAGTTATGATCTTTTTAAGTTATTTGATTTCAAATCTTGGTTTCATCCATTAATCTCCATGAACTTTTATTTAGTACCATGTTTAAATGGAGTTATTGTTGTTATTCGATTACTCATATTTTAGTGTTATCATTTAGTTAATTAAATAATGACATGGTGTTTTCCATGATAATTTAATGTCAATTATGCTGGTCCTTAAGTAATTTTATGATTATTTTAAACCATGAACTATAAGCATTTGATAAAATGCCTACAAGAGCAATTGATTTAATAAGAGTCTTCATGCTATGTCCTTCAATGCTTTAGTGTCATTGTACTACTATTGTTTTGAGTCCTTGGGGTATTGAATACCCGAAACCATAGATGTTTACATAATGTTGTCTCAGTATCTTCAGAATAACTTCAGATTATTTCTTGAGTATTATCAGATTAGTTAGTTAAATTTAGAATAGTCGAACGTTTCAGTGTCATTTAGTTGGGATTAGGATTTACCACCAAGTAAGGGTAGGGATGGTGGCTTCCCTATCAGTTAGGCAGAGTCATTAGTAGCAGTCCTTATACTCCAGAACTACGTACCCAGCGTAGGATATGTATAGTCAATCATCAGATTAGTCTTGACTATCTTGCATGGGTCACCCATGTGTTCAGGCTTGACACCCTTAGTCCTTTGGACATTATATCAGTTTAGTAGATCTACACAACCAACGTTAGTACTTATGGCAGGATATTAACACCCACCCAACTAGGGTTACATATTGGACGTCGATTATCTCAAATTGGGGAATATTAGTTAGATAATACCTATCATAGTCTTAGATACAACCTTAGTAATAGTTCCAGTTCAGTTCTTTAGTCCTATTATTGATTGACCAAATAATACAAATTTAAGTTATTTTCAGTATTTCAATTCAGATTTCATTCAGTTCATGTCATATGCTTGGTCATGCATCCTCAGTGTCTATAGATTTTCTTGTTCTTTTAGTATTTTATGAACTTTCATACATCTTTAGTAGCTACAAATTTCATGTTCTCTATTAAGTATTCCATGCTTTACATGTATATTTAGATAGATCATTACTCATATTGATGAAAACTTGCATGTTAGCCTACCTCATTTAGCATACTAGTATATTCAAAGTATTGATATCATACCTTTCTTTTGCACTATGATGTCTTCTATCATAGGCATTGACGCTCAGTTCTCGGATCGCTCTTATACCCTCAAATTCTCAGCAATACAGTAGTAGTGGTGAGTCCTCATCACCTGAGCACAAACTATCTTATTTCATATCTTTATTTCAGTTTTTAGTAAAGTTAATTAGGGGCTTGTCCCATCAACTTTCAGTTAGTCAATCTTAGAAGATTTTCAGTCATTACAATCAGTTAGTTGTTCAGTTTATCAGTACTTTATCATATTTCGATAGTCATTTTCCTAGATTTATATGTCAGTTTTAATTCAGATATTTAAAACCTTATGGCACTTCAATTATTCTTCAAAAATTCAAGATTATTATTAGTGCTCACAGCAGGTAATAGCTCAAGGGTTAGCTTATGGTCTTTCAGGACCGTAAGCACTATGTAATGACTAGGGGGTGATCAAGGGTCGTTATAAACTTGGTATCAGAGGCTATGGTTTTAAGGTATCCTAGGAAGTTTGAAAGCCGCGTAGAGTAGAGTCTTGTGAATGGGTGTGTAGTGTGAAACAATTATGGACGAGTGGTTACAAGGTGTTTAGGAAAAAGTTTCCCTTCTTTTAGTATTAATGTCACGCGAAGGAGCATGAGCTCAAGTTAAACACTTTATCTAATCCACTTCTTTCTTTCATTTACCGAATATGCATCCCAAGAAAATTGGAAGAAGAACAGGAAATCAGTCAGCCCCTCAGCCCATCCAGGTGGATCCTCTGGATGAGTATGTCTCTCATGCAGTATTTAGTGATGCATTCACTACTCTAGTAAACTCCATAGCAGAACAGAATGAATGGCCAACTGTTGCTTCGGCAAACCCAGTGGCCAATACTGCTGCAACCAAAATTTGGGATTTTACTCAGATGAATTTTCATTTTTTTGTGGTATCCAAGTCGGAAGAGGATCCACAGGAATTCTATGATATGGTTTAGAAGGTCACAGATGCTATAGGAGTGAAGTCTAGTCAGAGTAACGAGTTGGTTGTGTATATAGTACAGGATATAGCCCATAATTTGTGTAAGCAGTGGAAAGTTTATAGAGGTGTTGATGCAGGGCATATAGAATGGGAAGAGTTTGCCACAACTTTCTTGGACAGATTCTTTCCACTGGAGTTGAGAGAGGCGAAAGTGTTAGATTTCATTTATTTGAGGCAAGGCAGCATGAGTGTGAGGGAGTATTCTCTCAAGTTCACTTAGTTAGCTAGATATGCTGCTCATGCGGTGCCTGTCAGTAGGTCTAAGATGAGAAGGTTTGTGTTTCACGTGTATGATAGTGTGGTCAAGGAGTGTAGGACCATAATGCTTATTAATGAGTTGGACTTTTCTAGGATGATGGCCTATGCTCAAAAGATTAAGGATCAAACAATTAAGGAGAGGGAGAACAGAAATAAGAGAGCTAGAATGGGTAGTTTTAATTTTAATCCGCCAAAGTCAGAAGGTGGTAACCGTCCTCAGTTTCATTAGAGGTCTTTAGTCCGAGTACCTTCTTCAGCTAGTGTCCCAGTAACCAAATTCAAAAATGAAAATAGGGATAGGGCACCAGGCTCTAAGTCCCAGGTCAGTATTAACAGTGCTCATACCAATCTTTTATGTCAAAAAGGCAGCAGATACCATCAGGGTGAGTGTAGAGTGGGTCGTGATGTATACTTCAAGCATGGTAAGCCTAGCCATCAGATTTGAGAGTGTCGGGTAGTTGCTCAGAAGGGAAAGGATGTGTGCCAACTAGGCCAGTCCCATCAGTCTATAGTTTCATCGATCGCCCAACTCAACATGGTGTCGCTTCTAGTGCTACCAGTAGTCCGTATCCGAACATATTATATGCTCTTCAGTCTCGCCAAGATCAGGAAAATTCTCCTGACGTAGTTAATCGTATATTACAGGTCTTTCACATAAAAGTTTATGCTTTAATAGAACTTGGAGCTTCTCTTTCTTTTGTAACTCCATACATATCTATTAATTTCAGAGTCAGTCCTGAAACTCTAGCAGAACCATTTTAAGTGTCTGCCTCAATAGGTGCTTACAAGTTAGCTAGGCAGGTATACAAGAAGTGTCCGATCATAATATCTCAAAAAGCTACCTCAGTTGATTATGTGGAGTTAGAGATGACATATTTTGATTGGCTCCTATCATGTTATACCTCAGTTGATTATACAAACAAAATAGTTCATTCTCAGTTTCCAAATGAACCAGTCATTGAATGTATGGCTAGTACTACAACTCTTAGGGGTCAGTTGATTTCGTACCTTAGAGTCTGAAAGATGATATCGAAGGGGTGTATTTACCATCTTCTGTGATTCAAAGACTCTAACTCAAAAACTCCTACTCTTGAGTCAATCCCAGTAGTAAAAAAATTCTTAGATGTGTTTCCAAAAGATCTTTCCTGAGTTCCTCCCGAAAGGAAAACTGACTTTGAAATAGACCTTCTCCCAAATACTCTTCTTATATCTCTTCTTCCATATAGAATGGCTCTC
Source organism: Capsicum annuum (assembly GCF_002878395.1). NCBI lineage: Eukaryota > Viridiplantae > Streptophyta > Magnoliopsida > Solanales > Solanaceae > Capsicum > Capsicum annuum. Next base: position 67,788,756 of record NC_061113.1, on the reverse strand, counting down.
GCTAAACTCAAATAGTTGAAAGAATATTTAAAGAATCTCCTAGATAAGGGATTTATCAGGCCAAACATCTCTCTGTGGGGTGCACCTATTCTATTCGTGCGTAAGAAATATGGTTCTCTCAAAATATACATAGACTACCATCAGTTGAACAAGGTACAGTAACGAAAAAATATCCACTTCCTAGAATCGATGATTTGTTTAGCCAATTTTAGGGTGCCAGTTACTTTTCCAATATAGACCTCAGATCAGGCTATCATCAACTTAGAGTCAGAGAATGTGATATTCTGAAAATAGCTTTCCAAACTTTATATGGTCACTTCAAATTTCTAGTCATGTTTTTGGTCTCACCAAGTCCCCAGCAGCCTTCGTGGACTTGATGAACTGAGTGTTCAAGCAGTACTTCAACATGTTTATCATTGTCTTCATTGATGACATCCTTGTTTACTCCCGTAGAAAAAATTAGCATGCAGACCCCCTCAAAATAGTGCTTTAGACTGTTAGAGCTTATTAGTTGTTCACTAAGTTCAGTAAGTATGAATTCTTGCTAAGATCAGTAGCTTTCCCTGGCCATATTATTTTCGGTGATAGCATTAGAGTGGATCCTCAAAAGACCAAAGAGGTGAGAAACTGGCCTAGACCAATCTCTCCATTAGATATCAGGAGTTTCTTAGGTTTAGCAAGCTATTACCATTAGTTTGTTAAAGATTTTTCTTTTAATGCATCCCCTATGTCCAGATTAACTCAGAAGAAAGTTAAGTTTCAGTGGTCATATTTATGCGAGAACAATTTTCAGAAGTTGAAGCCTCGACTAACCTCAACCTTTGTTCATACTCTACTAGATGGTTCAGATGGTTTTGTCATGTACTGTGATGCATCCATAGTAGGTTTCGATTGTGTCCTCATGCAGAGGGGTAAGGTTGTAGCCTATGCCTCAAGACAACTTAAGCCTTATGAGAAGAATTACCCGACTCATGATCTTGAGCTAGCAGTAGTAGTATTCACCTTAAATATTTTGAGGCATTACTTGTATGGGGTGCATGTTCATGTGTTCAAAGATCACAAAAGCCTTCAGTATGTGTTCTTTCAGAAAGATTTGAATTTATGTCAGAGAAGATAGCTACAGCTTTTGAAGGATTATGGCATGGGCATTTTGTATCATTCGGGCGTAATACCCCAAAAATCCAAACCAATATTAGTGCCATGTTTCAGGATCATTCATAGTACATCATGGTTCTTTTATAGTTTTATGAGTAATTTAGATGTATATTAAGGCTTCAAATAACTCCCAGCTATTGGACGAATCAAAACGTTCCTTACCGCTTGAATTCTAAAGAAGGGTATTGCTATAGTCAACTTCAAATGAGCATATCTCTTGTTATACTATGAATTTTTGATCTCATAATCAACCAACATATAGATAATTGAAATATCTTTTCAACGATTTCAATTTCGCAAAAATTTGATATTGGAGAAAAAAAGTTATACCTATTTTACTCCCGCATATCCGCCTAGCAAATGAGTGATGACATGACCTGATGACTTATCAAAAGTTTGACGGTTCATCAGCCCATGTCGTCAAGCTTAGACAAAATCCCAAAAATTCCAGCTCCCAGGTGTAGACCTGGGCTGATGAGCTAGCATAGATGTAATGGCTTATCAACCTTGGTCGTCAGCTGATAATTTTAGGAACTGGGAGGTGATTTTGTGAGGGTATTTTGGTCTTTTTTCCTCACTCTAAACACAATATTAAATCCCTAAGAAGGATATTATCCCATTATTTTCTCATTCACCTGAAGAACAAGAACATTCTCTCCCAAAGGGATTAAACCTTAGTCAAGAAAAATCAAGAACAAGCCTATGAATTTATTCAAAAACCTTCAAGAAACATTAGATCTCTTTCAAGATCAAGCTTTAAGGTATGTGTAGTGTTCATCCATGGATCCTTTTCATCCATAGATCTCCATAATCAAGTTTTAAATAATAAATTATTATTATCTTATTGTGGTATGATTATGTCCATATTGATTGTTGTTATTTGGATTTCAAGGTAGTATCTTAATGTATTTTCATGACTTATGTGAGAATGTTAGATGAAATCCATAACTTTAGGTGACTTAGATTGTTAAATTGATAAGTACACCTATGCCCAAAGTTGTGCATGTAATGTGTTTGATAAAATGTCTAGAATGATAAAAACCTTGTTTTCATGACTCAATAGTGCTTACATGACAAGTCCAGGCTATATCACTTATGATTCAACATGAATTCCATGCTATTATTGTGTATTGATTGTTGTGATATAGAATGCCCATGACCTTGAAGTTATGAAATTATTTACATGCTATATCCATTCCCTTCCTTATATAACATGTTGAGGGGACCATGTGTAGTATGAAATCCCCTATTTATGATATTATGAATTATGGATTTTATTCCATGAAGAAGTGTAATGTGTGTCAGTTTCATTCTATCGAGTCCTGTGGGTACTTGTTCCTGACTATTTATTTGTGTGCCTTGAGCCATGTCATGTTTCACGATACTCTCAGTCAAGCCATGATCCATAGGACTCTATCAACCATATGACTTAGGAAATCTTAGAAAACTAAGTAGTTCAGTAATCTCAGTGATTTCAGTATTCCAAGTAAAATCATAGTAACTACAATACTCTCAGTCAGTCCTTAGACATTAGTAGATTCCGTCAGTTAACGAAACTCAGTAAACTCTATTTAGCTCCGCTAAACAATACCACTTGTATCAGTTCAGTCAGCTAATCAGTTCAGTTCAATTAATCTGTTAAGCTCAATTAATTAGTTTAGTGTCTTTCAGATGGGAATAGGATTCAGCACCGAGCAAGCCTAGGTATTGGTACTAACCTGGTAGAATAAGACTGAGATCCCTAGAAATATTTCCTAAGTTCTAGAACTACGTAGCTAATGTAGGTATGAGATGTCATATGTTAGATAGGAATGACATACATAGGGATCACCCTTTAGCACATTTAAATGTGTAGGACTGATCCCAGGGGTAACCCACTAGATTAGGACTAACTCCACAACAGTTGTCTTTACCAGTGGCGCGGTACTGACACCCTTCAAACTGAGGTTACAAGTTGGACCATAGACTAGCTATCAAGGGGCATATCGGTTAGATGAACACCTCCCACAGTTTCAGTTATATATACAGGACTGTCAGATAAAGTCAAGTTAGCTCACTAGTACAGAATCAGGACTGTCAGATGCAGTCAACTCAGCTCAGTAGTACAGATTTAGGACTGTCAAATACAGTCAACCCTTATCATTATAAATATACTTCGGGATCACCCATTAGATAGGAATGATCTCAACTATGGTAAATTAGTATCAACATAACCAGATTCAGAGATTACCCCTTAGGTAAGACTAATCTCAGACTAAGTCAAATCATCTTTATTACCAATATCATCAGATTCAGTGATCACGCGCTAGATTGGAATAATTTCATATTTAGTTACTCAGATATAGTTTGGAACTAAGGTAGTTTCATCAGATTCAGAACTGTCAGATATAGTCACTCATTTTATCAGAACTTATGTTGTCACTATTTAGCTTCAGGACTATCAGATATAGTGAACCAGACCAGTTCTTTATAAACAGAACTGTTAGAAACAATTATTCGTGTATCAGTAGCATTGTATCAGTCCCTTAGTATACAGTAATATAGTATCACTCTTTCTCACTTATCAGTGACTCAGATATCAATATTAGTAAACTCAGTAGTTAGGACTCGATATTCAGTCCTATGACGATGTCAGTTACAGTTATGTATGTATGCATGTATTCTCACATTTATGTTAGTCAGTAAATTAGTATTATTCATACATCTGAATCCTATTGCATTCATCCTATCTCACTTGCATACCAGTATATTAAAAGTACTGACGCATTTGTGCTATGGTGTCTTATACCATAGGTTTAGAAGCACGAGATCCAAAGCATCACTAGTATTCTTGGTTTGAACAGATAGAGTTAGCAGTGAGTCCTCATCATTCTAGGATGATATTATTTGATTATGTTACTATTTTAGTTTTTAGTTTATTTCAATAGATGGAGTTAGTTAGGGACATATCCCATCAACTCCTTATTCAGACAGTTTAGAGGCTTTCAGATTATACCATGTCAAAAAGTTACGTTAGATTTATTTGGGTATTGTATACCATATTTTCAGTCATGCATTAGTATTGAACCTTATGGACTTTCAATTCATGTTTTTGTATTTTACAGTCTTTCTTGCAGTACACAGGTACAGATATTAGCTATGTGTTAGCTTTTGGTCCTTTGGGGTCATTAGCACCGTGTAGCATTTTGTTTTAGAAAATCGGGGCATTGCAAACTTGGTATCAGAGCCTAAGGTTCAATAGTATCCTAGGAAGTCTGAAAAGCCGCATCTAGTAGAGTCTTGTACATGCATATGTTGTGTACCACACTTATGTGCAGGAAGTTACGAGATGTTTTAGGAATAGTTTCCTTTATTTCATGTTTCAGATCATTCTATATAAAGGTTCTCTAAGAAACTTAAGTAGATTTTCATCATGCTCCACTCATGGCAACTCTACCTTACTTTCAAGGTATTAAAAATAGTGAAGCTTAATTCCTAGTGATAGGGATTTCTCAGATAGTCGCTACAGATAGTTATGGGATTTTCCATATGCTTATATAATATCCCTCAGTTCCGTTATGTTCCAAAGTTGTACTGATGTTATTCATGATTATGAGAACTCATTCTCAAACCCAGATTTAGATATTCCAGCAGATCTCTTCTCAGAATCCTACTATAGAATATAACTAGAGCTAGAAGCATGAACCCAGATGTTTAATAGTAATAGAGTTGGGATAATATTATCCAAATTGATCAGATTATATAGTCATGGGGATAGTTATGCCAGAATAAATCAGTAGACTTGAACAGTGTGAGTTAGAAATTCTAGTTTATTAACTTGAAATTAAGTATAAAGGTGTGAATGTGATATTAGTAGTATGTGAGGAAACTTAGGAAGATAATATGTTAAGTAAGGCGAGCATTTGTCGATCAGAGTGTAAGTATATGATGATGATAGCAGTTCAGTTCAGAGATTTGTTTAGTGTTCACAAACTTATGATGATGGCTTAAAGCCAAGGGGGAGATGGTAGATTAAGTACCCAAGTCAAGCTCTCAAATTTCAGTAGTAGTGCCAGTATGTATAGAAAAGTAGTTACGAAAGAGGATTCCCGACCCATCCCTATATCAGTGTAATGTTTTGCACTCCAGTCAGCATGATGCCTATGCATGCTTCATGTCTTAGTTCCATGAACACAAATTATATTCACACTTTCCATAAAATCATATATTTTTCCATTTCCCAGCATAAGGGGTTGGGTTTTATTCCCCTTAGTAATACAAATGTTGTCCCAAAAATGTAGAAAGCTCCTAGCTCAGGTCATGCAACTTATGACACATGTACACATGTCATGCTTTACATATTTCTAAATTCCCGTGACTCATGTTACACTCCTATTGATCAGTTAATCCAGGATATGTCATATATATCCTTAGTTCAGACCTTTTGGGTACATCTATATTGTTGATATCCTATTCCTCAGACCTCAGTCATATGTTAAGTTCAGCTAGTCTCCATTCATGTTTCAGTTCCTCTTAATACAACCTCTTTAGTGAGCTCTCTTTGTGAGAACAGTGTAGCATGAGCAGTTGCTTAGAGAAGTGATAGAGTAAATGATACATGCTAAGAGAAGATTGTTGCATGCTTATTTTACACGAGGGTGTAGTTATGGAGGTAGGCTTGAATATCATGCTAATATGCAAATAAATGACTAGCAAAATGTTGTACTTAGAAATTAGGAAATGTTCAAAGTGTGAGTTTACATTCAAATTCTTTACTTATGAAAACCTTTATTATGTGACTCTCATAACTCAATTGACATCTCAGTTATAGTCTTATTTATAATGTATACTTTTGTTCAGTAATCAGCTCAGTTCATGTGTCATGCCTCAGTTTCCAATCTCATATAATCAATCACAATTTAGTTCCTAGGTGCCTTGCGTATCACCTCAACTACACTCAGTATCTCAGCAAAGTCAGTATTCTGTGAGGGACATAGTGTCCAAAAGTGGAGATACGCTATGATTCCCCAAACTTTAGTCACATAAGCATTCTATTCTCACTTTATGTAATGAATCTAGTATGGAGTAGGGGATACTCATAAGTTGACCCTTAAGCTCCAACCTCAGTTGCACGCCATGTATTACAGACTTATTTTAGTTCATGTATCATGTTCCAGACTCAGTTATGTTCTCGTGTTTCCACTCATGCATATAAAGTAATTAGTCTCAGAATCTTCAGTATTTTTAGTTCAAGGTAACAGTCTTCCTTGAAAATACTCATTCTTATGTTCATGTTTCAGTAACAAACTTGGTATTCGGTTTCATACTTAGTTTTTAGTTCAAACTTGGTATCTTTACCATTACATGTTCAGTCGCATGTTCATGAGTCAGTTCAGTTATGTATTCATGCATCAAATATGCATGATCAGCTTACCAATACTTTCAGCCATGCATTTATGTATCATGTTAGTCATAAAATTAGGCATCAGATATGCATTCTTCCTATGGAAAACTCTGTTCATCAAAACACTCAGTCATACATTCATGAATCAGTTACTCATGCATCATATATGCATGTTCCATATGATGTATTTATCATATCGATCATGTCAGTCCCAAAACCATATTTCAGTAGTGTATGTCATGTACGTACTTTAGTTGATCTTTTCATCTATCTCAGTTATTCTCATTTAAGGAGGAATGTTCCCAAGGGAGAGATATTATAATACCCCAAAAAATCAAACCCAATATTATCCCCATGTTTTAATATTATGCATAGTACATCATGGTTCTTTTATAGTTTTATTAGTAATTTAGATATATATTAAAGATTCAAATAACTCCCAGCTATCGGACGAATCAAAACATTCCTTACCGATTGAATTTTTGGGAAGAATATTGCCATAGTAAATTTCAAACGAGCATATCTCTCATTAAACAATGAATTTTTGAGCTTATGACCCACCAACAGATAGATAATGGAATTATATTTTCAATGATACTAATTTCGCCAAAATCTGATATCGGAGCAAAATGTTATACCCATTTTACTTTGGCATATCTGCCTGGCAAATGAGTGACAACATGAGCTGATGTATTATCACAAGTCTAATGGGTTATCATCCCATTTCATCAGGATTAGATAGAAACACCAAAATTTCAGCTCCCAGGTGATGACCTGGGCTAACGAGCTATAACAGATCTGACGGCTTATCATCCTTCATCATGAGCTTATAATTTCAGCAACTGGGAGGTGATTTTGTAGGAGTATTTTGGTCTTTTTCTCTCACTCAAAACACAGTGTTAAAGATCTGAGAAGGCTATTATCCTATTATTTTATCATTCTCCTCAAGAACAAGAATGTTCTCTCCCAAAGGGGTTAAACCCTAGTCAAGAAAAAGCAAGAACATGCCTAAAGATTTCTTCAAGAACCTTCAAGAAACATTAGATCTCTTTCAAGATCAAGATTTAAGGTATGCGTAGTGTTAATCCATGGATCCATTTCACCCATAGAGCTCAAGAATCAAGCTTTAAACAATAAATTGTTATTATCTTACTGTGGTATAATTATATGCATGTTGATAGTTGTTATTTGGGTTTCAAGGTAGTATCTTAATGTATTTTCATGAAGTATGTAAGCATGTTAGATGAAATACATAACTTTGGGTGCCTTAGATTGTTAAATTGATAAGTATACCTATGCATAAAGTTTTGCATGTAAGGTTTTCGATAAAATGTCTAGAATGATAAAAATAATGTTTTCATGACTCAATAGTGCTTACATAACAAGTCCATCCTATATCCCTTATGATTCGACATGAATTCCATGTTATTATTGTGTATTGATTGTTGTGATATGGAATGCCCTTGACCTTGAAGTTATACTAGTATTTATATATTATATGCATTCCTTTCCATATGTAATATGTTGAGGACCATGTATAGTATGAAATCCCCTGTTTATGGTATTATGAATTGTCGATTTTATTCTTATGATCAAGAAGTTTCATCTGTTTTAGTTTCCTTCTATCGAGTCCTGGGGTACTTGTAACAGACAATTTAGCTTTGTGCCTAGAGCTTTGTCATATTTCATGATACTCCATCAACCATGTGACTCAAGAAATCTCATAAATCTCAGTAGTTCGGTAATCTCAGTGATTTTAGTATTCCAAGTAAAATCTTAGTAACTATAGTACTCTCAGTCAGTCCTCAAATATCAGTTCATTCCATCAGCCAACGAAACTCAGTAAACTAAGTTTAGCTCCGCTAAACAATACCACTAGTATCAGTTCATCTAATCAGTTTAGTTCAGTTAATCAGTTAAGCTTAATTAATTAGTTCAGTGTCTTTCAGATGGGAGTAGGATTCAGCATTGAGAGAGCGTAAGGATGGGAACTCACTCTCTAGAATAGGACCGAGATCCCTAAAATCAATCCCTAAGTTCTAGAACTTCATAGCCAGTGTAGGTATAACATGTCAACCATTAGATAGGATTGACATACTCAGGGATCACCCGTTAGCACTTTTAAATGTATATGACTGATCCCAGGGGTCACCCACTAGATTACGACTGACTCCACAATAGTTGTCTTTACTAGTGGTGCGGTACTGACACCCTTCAAATTAGGGTTACTGATTAGACCCTAGACTAGATAGAAAGGGGAATATCGTTTAGATGAATATCTCCTATAGTTTCAGTTTCAAATTAAGGACTGTCAGATACAGTCAACTCAGCTTAGTATAACCGAATCAGAACTGTCAGATATAGTCAATTCATCTGAATAGTATAGATTTAAGACTGTCAGATACAGTCAATCCTTATCATTATATATAAAATCAAGATCACCCATTAGATAGGACTGATCACAACTATGGTCAATCAGTATCAATATAATCAGATTCAGAGATTACCCACAATGTAGGACTGATCTCAGACTAAGTCAAATCATCTTTATTATCAGTATCATCAAATTCTGAGATCACTCGCTAGATAGGACTGATCTCAGATTTAGTTACTCAGATATAGTATGGAACTCAGCTAGTTACATCAGATTTAGGACTTTCAAATATAGTCACTCATGTTATTAGTTATGTTAGTTATCATAACATAGGTTCTCACTATTCAGCTTTAGAACTATCAGATACAGTCAACCAAACTAGTTCTTCATAATCAGAAATGTTAAACACAGTGATTCATGTTTTAATAGCATATTATCAGTCCCTCAGTATACAATAATATAGTATCAGTCCTTATCACTCATCAGTGACTCAGATGTCAATATTAGTAAAATCAATAGTCAAAACTCGGTATTCAGTTATATCACGATGTCAATTATAGTTACGCAAGCATGCATGTATTCTCATGTTCATGTTATTCAGCCAATTATTATTTTTTATGCATATGAACCCTATTGCATTCAGCCTACCTCACTTGTATACCAGTACATTCAAAGTACTGACGTATTTGTGCTATGGTGTCTTGTACCATAGGTTTAAAAACACGAGATCCAGAGCGTCAGTAGCCTTCCAGCTTTTAGTAGATAGTGTTAGCAGTGAGTCCTTATCATTCGAGGATGATATTATTTGGTGATATTACTATTTTAGTTTTTAGTTTATTTTAGTAGATGCAGTTAGTTAGGGACATGTCCCATTAACTCCTTATTTAGATAGTTTAGAGGCTTTCAGACAATAGCCTGTCAGACAATTATTTTAGATTTATTTTGTTATTGTATACGATATTTTTAGGCATTTATTAGTAGTGAACCTTATGGCATTTTAGTTCATGGTTCCGTATTTTACAGTATTTTATGCAGTATAAAAGTACAAATATTATTCATGGATTAGCTTGTGGTCCTTCAGAGTCATGAGCATCGTGTAGAATTTTGGTTCAAAATATTGGGGAATTAAATTGGGCATGGCAAATATAGTGGCTGATGCTCTCAGTAGAATGTCTATGGGTAGTGTAGCTCATGTTGAGGATGGTAAGAAGAAGTTAGACTAGGAAGTCCATCAGCTTGCCCGGCTAGGTATTCAATTACTCGATTCAGTAGAAGGTAGTGTATGGGTGTAGATTAGCTCAGAGTCATCTCTAGTTTCTGAGGTGAAGGAAAAGTAGAATAAAGATTCCAGTCATGTTAAATTAAAAGAATTAGTTAAAGATTAAAAAGTGGAGATTTTCTCCAAATGGGGAGATGGTGTTTGTGTTGTTAGTGTAGATTGTGTATGCTTGGTGTTGATGAGTTGATGCAATGAATTCTTGCAGAAGCACATATTGCGTATTACTCTATTCATCTAGGGGTCACTAAAATGAACCGTAGTTTGCGAGAGAGCTATTGGTGGAGTGGGATAAATAAAGATATTGTTAAGTTTGTAGCTAAGTAATCTATGTGCCAGCAAGTTAAGATTGAGCACCTGAAGCCTAGTGGGTCCACGCCAGAGGTCAGTATTCCCATATGGAAATGGGCAGAAGTAAGCATGGACATTGTGATAGGATTGCATTGTACCTGTTATCAGCATGACTTTATTTGGGTTATCGTTGATAGGATGACCAAATTAGCTCATTTCTTGTAAGTTCATACGTTTTACTAAGATGAGGAATATGCCAATATCTATCTTAGAGAGCTGGTTAGGTTACGCGGTGTTCCTTTATCTATCATCTCAGATAGAGGTACCCAGTTTAGCTCTCATTTCTTGACAGCATTCCAAAAAGGTCTTGGTAACAAGTCGACCTCAATATAGTCTTCCACCCTCAGACAAATGATCATGAACAAAAGTTAATTTAGACTCTTGAGGATATGCTGAGAGCATGTGTTGTTGATTTTAAAGGTAGTTGGGATGACCATTTTCCTTTAATTTAATTTGCATAATATAATAACTATCATTCCAGTATCTATATGGATCTATTTAATGCTCTTTATAGTAGGGTATGTAGATCTCCAATTGGTTGGTTTGAAGTAGGCGAGGTTACTATAGTAGGGCTTAACTTGGTAGTTGGTGCATTAGAGAAGCTTCAGTTGATCAGAGAAATACTTAAGGCTGCCCACAGCCAACAGATCTTATGTAGATGTGAGGAGAAAGGATCTCGAGTTTTAGGTTGGTGATCTTGTGTTCTTGAAAATCTCTACCATGAAGGAAGTGAGGAGATTTGTCAAGAAAAAGAAACTCAGTCCCTGATATGTTGGTCCCTTCATAATTTTCTGTCGTTTCAGAAATGTAGCTTATAAGCTTGAGTTGCCTTAAGATTTAGTCTCAGTACTCCAAGTATTCCATGTTTTATTGTTGAAAAAGACTATTGGTGATCCAGCTATAGTAGTTCCCTTAGAAAGTTTAGATATTCAGAACAGTCTTTCCTTTGAGGAAGTTCTAGTCAAAATACTTGATCATCATGTTCGTAGACTAAGGAACAAAGAAATTTCACTAGTTAAAGTTCTTTGGCTGAATCATTCAGTTGAGGGAGAAACTTGGGAAGCAGTGGTAAATATGCAGACCAAGTACCTTCATCTCATCTGCACGAATCCAAATTCAGTATAAGGTACCAAATCTTCTGAAGATTTTTCTCTATCGTGCTCAGTTTCTGTTGCATATCATGTTCATGTCAGTCATTTATTCATGAATCAGTTCAGTTATGGATTCTATACATAAGATATGCATTTTTAGTGTGTAAGCTCAGTCCAACAATTTTCCTCAACTTAGTTTTATTCGAGGACAAATGAACCCCAGAGGGAGATATTGTAATACCCCATATATCCCTAGCATAATCTAATTCCCAATACATGAGTATTCATATATTAAATTTTTGAAAAATTCATTATTTATTCAATTTAAGGCCTGCCATTGTGTAGGAAATTGAATTAGCTTTCCAACAATGTAAAATTTGCAAAAATCTAATAACCGGGTAAGAAGTTACGGTGATTTTAAGTTTCAGTCGCAAAACACCATCAGCTTACCTATTACCGCATCACCGAGAGATTAAAAATAGCAATTGTTAATTTTCAGTGAGGTATCATGATTTTGGCGCATCGCGCTATATGCCAATTTGGCATTTTCTAGTGTTGCAGTGTGATGCCACCGCATCGCAGAGAACTTCCAAGTCCCAATTAGTGAATGACCACGATTTCTCTGCGTCTTGCCACCGACTAGTTTCCCAGTTGTCAGTTTCTAGTGACACGGGGAAATAGCGTCGTGTAGCGCCAGGGGCCCAAATTGGAAAATTTTCACAAAAATCTAATATTTTGTGCTGGGTTAAAACAGTTGTATCCTATTAATTTATTCCACCCATACGGAATAATTAATCCCTAAAAACATTTTAAAAGTTCATTCGTTATTAATTGCCCCCAAAATTCAAGAGCTCTCTCTCTAAATTACAAACCCTTGCTCTCAAGACACCAAGAGCAATCTCAAGACTTCACCCAAGAACTTCAAGAAATTCATCCTTTAAGGTATGTTAGATGTTCATCCATGGAGCTCAAGTAACCCTTTTAATTATAAAGTTATGATCTTTTATGTTATTTGTTTTTAAATCATGTTATCATCCATTAATCTCTATGAACTTTGATTTAATACTGTATTTTTAATGGAGTTATTGTTTTTATTTGATTGCTCATGTTTTGCTGTTATTATTTATTGAATTAAATCATTACATAGTGTTTTTCATGATAATTATGTCAATTATGCCGGTCCTTTAGTAATTCTACGAATATTTTAAATCTTGAACAATAAGTGTTTGATAAAATGCTTACAAGAGCAATTAATTTAATAAGAGTCTTCATGTTATGTCCTTCCATGTTTTATTGTCATGCTACTACTATTATTTTGAGTCCTGGGGTATTGAATACCCAAAACGGTAGCTGTTTACTCAATGTTGTCTCAGTATCTTCAGAATAACTTCATATTATTTTAGGAGCATTATCAGAATAGTTAGTTAAATTCAAAATAGTCTAGTATTTTAGTGTCATTCAGTTGGGAGTAGGATTTAGCACCGACCTAGGGTAGGGATGGCGGCTTCCCTGCCAGTTAGGTAGAGTTGTTAGTAGCAGTCCTTATACTCCTGAATTGTGTAGCCAGCGTAGGATATGAGTAGTCACCCATCAGATTAGGCTTGACTATCTTGCAGGGGTCACTCATCAGTTAAGACCTGACACCCTTAGTCCTTTGGACATTATATCAGTTTGGTAAACCTACAAAGCCAGCGTTACTACACGTGTCACAATATTAACACCCTTCCAACTGGGTTTATAGATTGGACCCCAATTAGTACATATTGGGGAATGTCGGTTAGATGATACCTCCCACAGTCTTAGATAAAATCTCAGTCACAATTCTTATTGAGTTCTTCAGTCTTAGTATTGCTTGACTAAAGCATACAGATTTTAGTTTTTTAATATTTTAATTGCAAATTTCGTCCAGTTCATGTCATATGCTTGGTCATGCATCCTTAGTGTCTACAGTTTTTCATATATTTTTAGTATTTTATATAATTTAATGCATGTTCAGTATCTTCATATTTCATGTTCTCTATTCAGTATTACATGATTTACATGTATATTTAGATAGATCATTACTCCTATTCATGAAACCTTCGATTTTATCCTTCCTTATTTAGCATACCAGAACATTCAAAGTATTGATCACATACCTTTATTTTGCGCTATGATATCTTACATCATAGGTGTTGATGCTTAATTCTCTAATCGCACTTAGTCCCTTAAATTCTCAGCAATATAGTAGCGGTGGTGATACCTCTTTACCCGAGGACAGACTATCTTTTTTCAAGTCTTTATTTGAGTAGCCAATAGAGTTAGTTGTTGGATTGTCTCTTCAACTCTCAGTCAGTCAGTCTTAGAGGCTTGTCAGACATTATAGTCAATTAGTTGTTAAGTTTATTAGTACTTTATCAGATTCAGCCAGTCATTTTCCTAGATTTGTAATTTAGTTTGAATTTAGATATTTAAAACCCTATGGCACTTCAGTAATTCTTCTGCAATTCATGATTATATTATTCTGTGCTCATAGCAGGTACTAGTTGATAGGCTAACTTGCGGTCTCTCGGGACCATAAGCACCCTGTAAGAACTAGGGGGTAGTCTCAGGTCGTTACAATTAGATACCATGATTATATTTGCACTATTTCCTTGTAAGATTTGGAGTCCTTGATATGCTAGTATGACTACTTTAGTTTAACCTTTGCTCTAGCCTTGTTCGTATATATTTGTATGTATATATAGATGTGTGTATGTAGTTATGGCATTATAATAAATATCTCTCTCCCCTCATTCATTAATGTTTTATATATATATTTTTGCCCTGTGTACTACTTTATATTGAACTACTTTTGCTCTTCAGTTGTATAATGGCCAACGATATAAGTATAGTACTCAGGTCCTGAGGCATGACTATAATATAGTTGTTTATCCTTATGGTCTCCTTAGCTTTATTATGTTGGTTTCTTTAATATTTGGTTATAGTTTACATTCTTGTTTTAATATCCACGTTTGCAGGTATACAGTTGCAAAGGTGAAAAAATATAGATTAGATCTAAAAATGGATAAAATGGAAGGAAAGATAGTATAGATGGAGACCTAGAATAGTTCAGCCTAAGTTAACATAACCGCGGTCCTCAGGTTGCGATCACGGTCAATCACAAAGGTCAAGAAAACACAATTGCAGAATACAATCGCGGTCGCATTAGCTGCAATCATAAACAACCTCACGCTTTCATGGATAAATGGAAGTATTACCCAGGGAAGTTTAATAATTTCTCTTAGGTGAATATCAAACCTTATATAGGGAAAAACACTCTTTTTTGGGGTATTACTTACCTCATAGATTTTTTTGAATAGAAAGAAAGAAACTCTAATTGGGAAAGTGTGAAACTAATTGTGGAGGCTTTATTTCTTAGTAATTTTATGATGAATGAATGCTTTGTATAATCCTCATCGTATATCCCTTTTTTCTTTTTTCTTTATTAGATAAGTAATTCAGTCTTTGGGAAATATTGACCTAAAGTGTAATTGTGTGTGGGTGCTACTGTGTTTGCATGAGTTTTAGTTATTGATTATGGATTGCACCATTGCTTTAATTTATGAGTTAGAATTTGGGGGTGAAAACCCCAAATCTCCAAATGGTTTTGATGGGTGAAAACCCAAACTCTAGAAACCTTTCATCATCTTTGAATGGGGGATGAAAGTGAACTTGAGGTAACGCATAACATCCTTGGAAGATGGTTATAGAGGGACAAGGCAATGGAGGACAATTGAGCCTACGATTTACTACCTTATCAAATCTTATAAACAATTGTATTTGGAGTGTAAATCGTGTCAAGAGCATCATCCTAGAAATAGGGATGCTTCAATGAGGTTTTAGGTGATTATGAATTGCATACTTGTTAGGTTCTCGAAAGAGGAAATGGGTGAAATCATTATGGTTTTATTGATAGATTGATCACAATGACTTTTGACCTAGATTATCTGTTAGTTAACAACTAAGCTTAAAATTAAACCATCATCTACCCACACACTTTACATTTAGGTAGACATAATCCCAAGATATCCTCATATCTTAATTTTAATTCAAAAAGTGTCAAATACGTGCATTGTTAATCAAAAATTGTTACAATCAAATCCCCTTATTTCAATTTACATGTTGTGTTTCTTATCATTCCAGGTCACCTCTTTGTAATTATAGCACCCATAGGACTTGTAATTTATAATTCGCTCTTTGTTGATATAACCCCAACTCTAGTTGGGTTATTGACAATGACTGCTTTGCCCCTTAAATATTAGAGTGATTTGAGATTTATATAAATAGTGCCATAGTCGGGGAGTGAAATATAGATTTTGCTTGTGCGGTATAATTTTTACTTGGGTATACCCTGGCTGGTGTAGGTCACTTTCATTGTTACTTTTGTTTTCTTTTTTAGGTGATCATAGCATAAATAAAACTATGAGTAAAGGTGCTAATCATGTTGATTCATTTGATATTCCCCTTGATGGAGAAGGCCAAAAAAATGATACGGGACAAATGGGTACAATCTGTATCCCAACAAGTCATGCGAATGGGTTTTTCCATGTGACTCGCATCATGCTACACTTATTGCAAATGAAAGTTATATACGGGGTTCAAGCTTACGAGGAACCATATTTTCACTTAAATAATGTTTTGGAGATGTGTGTGCAACATTTAACATTAAACTTATCACTCAGAAAGCCTTTTAGATTTATTTTTTTCCATACTCACTAATGGGTAAGGTGTTGTTGTGGCTCCATTTAGTTCCTACGGGTTCAATCACTTAGTGGAATGAGCTAACAATTGCATTTCTTAAGTAATACTTCCCTCCCTACAAGATGTATCACATGGGAGATGACATCATAAGCTTTAGAAAAAGAAGTGGGGAGCCGCTTTATGAAGTATGGGAGAGTTTTACCAGAAAGTTAATGAAATTGCAAAACCATGAGATTTCGAGGAAGATACATATCCATGTTTTCTACACGGCACTAGACTCTTTGAACCAATTCGTGTTACACAATAGGATTTGTAATGAAAGTGCACCCGCAAAAATGGTAAATGTCACAACGCCAAAAGCCTATGATGAAGATGAGGAAGCTATGAAATTGGATGAATAAATTCAATAATTGGTAAACTATTTGAGGGGTTAACCTATTGAAGGCAAGGTGAAAATAAAGGTTGGATAAATCGAGATGGCGGTCGAGTTTGAAAGTTCTGGGACATAATTATTGCCAATTTGTGCCTTACCATGATTGGGCTCATGAAAAGCAGGGAAGCTCCATTGACTCCAAAAAATTTAATACAGAGGATGTCCTCGTAAAAATATTGAATAGAGTTGAAGGTATGGAAAAAATGGTCCATGAGTTAAAAGTTTACTTCTCCCAACTTTCTCTAACTATGGTATCTCACTCCGCCTCTGTTAAGAAATTAGAGACCAAAATTGGGCAAATCTTCACACGATTAAATGCTAAACCTAGAGGTGATCTCTTTAGTGACAAAATTACCTATTCTAATAATACCACTCAAGTCTTAGCAGTAGTTACTAGGAGTGGGAAGACAATGGAAGAGCAATTGAAACAGAACTTGGGTGGAAAGATGCTCAAAACTCAACCAATGGAGGAGTTTCCTCAGAGGTAAGAAGATGAGGATAAGAAAAAAATGAAAGATGTTTCCACAAAACTAATTTATGCTGAAGTGGTTAGTAGGAGTAGGCTTGCGGACCCCCTTGAGATTTGAAGAAGAAAGATGTCATGCTATGATGATACGTAAGTTGCTATGTGGGAGGCTACCAACAAATTACATAAAAGTGGCTCGTATTCTTTTTATTATGTGTTTGCAACATAGATGTTAGTTTATACATATGAAAAACTCATTCATTTGTAAGACTAATGAGTGTATTAAATGAGCTTGACTAATAGGAAGTGTGCAAAATTTGCATTGAAAACTAAACAGGGGAAAATAGGGGAGCTGATATTCCCTTAGTTACCGCGATCACGGTCCCTAGGCTCCATTGCAATCATCCATGTGGCTGTGATCATGGTCACTTGACCGTGACCGCGGTCACTTTAGCCATTTAAATCACTGAATCCCACCTCCCACATATTCCTCACACTCTAATTAATGTTTTTCGATGAAGAAATAGTTCATACTTGAGGAGAATTATGATGATGCAAAATCAGAGAGTAATAGAATCCCTTGATGTAGTTTCAGGGAGCACCCTTATTTTTTTACCCTTGATTATTTATTCAGTAGGGACACTTTTATCTTTTCAGTTATGGTGTCTCCTTATTCAGTTTATTTGGGCCTATTTTATTTCTATTTCTACTTACTTTCCTGCTCTTTTAAATGAGTCTTAGTTTTATTTGGGTTGTAATATTCGGGCACTTTGATGGTGTCCACTGTTGGTTTGTTACTTTATTTATGTTTTAAAAGATAAGTTTTTCCCTATGATAGATTGAGTGATGACATTCTTAAGGGAAAAAATCATGGTGGGTTTTTAGCAATGGATGTAGGGGAAGTTTAAGTACCTGTGACATCAGGGTCATAAATGCAAGGGATGATTGAGTTCCTGTGGCATTGATAAATTAGGATCGTAACCATACCTATTGCTGAAGTCTGAGTAGACATGTAGCTAGTCCATATATTTTAGAGCAGCAATATGAGACATTAACTTTGATTGTATCCATTATTAGCATATTATACGTGGTGCTAGTGCAAAACAAACAACACCTTTCATCTAAAAATTTTTGCGAAATTCGAGTAGCACGGACGTGAGCAACCTTCTGATAAAACTTTTCCTTTTTCTATGACTCTGAAAATTGATTTTGGAAGAATAGTGAATACTCCATCTTTGTCTCTAGCGGGAGGAACAATTGAACCCCATTAAGGAGATTCGCATGCCATGTGTGTAAGCTTAATTGTCTACATCTCATGTGTACTTGCACCATCTCAAACTTGCCATATTAGTATTTCAAAGATAAATTTTGAATGTTCTTGATTGGTTAAATTATCATAGGACATCTTATGACATTAGAATCCCACTATAGGCTACAAATCTTACCTGAACATAGTAGTTACCCAAGTCACCATCTTTAAGCCTTTAGACTTTTCTTTATCAAACACATTTCAAGTCGTAACCCTTTTATTTGTCCTCTCACCCGGCCAATTGAAGGCAAGGTGAAAATAAAGGTTGGATAAATTAGGATGGTGGTCAAGTTTGAAATTTCTGGGACATGATTATTTCCACTTTGCACCTAACCATGACCAGGCTTATGAAAGAGTCAAGTTCCATTGACTCTAAAAAATTTAATATAGAGGACATCTTTACAAGTATCTTGAATGAAGTGCAATGTATAGACAAAATGGTCCATGAGTTAAAAGTAGACTTCACCCCACTCTCTCTAACTGTGGTATCACACTCTGCCTCTACTATGAAATTAGAGACCCAAATTGGGTAAATCTTCACATGATTAAATGTTAAACCTAGAGGTGATCTCTTTAGTGACAAAATTACAAATCCTAATAATATCGCTCGACTCTCAACAATAGTTACAAGGAGTGGAAAGATAATGGAAGAGCACTTTAAAGAGTACTTGGGTGGAAAGATGCTCAAAACTCAGCCAAATGAGGAGTTTTCTCAATGTCAAGAAAAAAAGAATAAGAAAAAAATAAAAGATGTTGCCGCAAAACTGATTGACGCTGAAGAGGTTAGTAGTAGAATACTTGCGAACCCCCTTGAGATTTTAAGAAGTATGATGTCATGCCACGACGATAACTAAGGCGCTATGTGTTGAGGCAATGAACAAATTCCATAAAAGTGGTTCGTATCCTTTTTATCATGTGTTTGTAGCGGAATGTTAGTTATAACTTATGAAAAAATCATTCATTTGTAAAACTAAGGAGTGTATTAGACTAGCTTAACAAGGGGGAAGTGTGAAAAATTTGTGTTGGAAGATGAACAGGGGAGTAGATATGCTCTTAGTTACCGCGATTACGGTTCTTAGGCTCCATCGCAGTCATCCATGTGGCCGCGATCATGGTCAGTTGACCATGATCTTGGTTACTTCAATCATTTAAAAACACTGAAACCCCCTTTCCCCCATATTCCTCATACTCCCGTTCAAGTTTTTGCATGAACAAATGGTCTGAACTTGAGGAGTATTATGATGATGCAGAATCAAAGAGTGATAGAATCCCTTTAAGAAGTTTCAGGGAGTACCCTTATCTCTTTTACCCTTGATTATTTATGAAGTGGGGACACTTCTATATTTTTTAGTTAGGCATGTATTATTAATATTTCTACATACTTTTCTGCTATTTTTGATGATTGTTAGTTTTATTTGTGTTGTAATATTCGGTCACTCTGATGGTTTCCATATTTGGTTTGTTACTTTATTTTAGTTTTAATAGACGAGATTTTCCCTATGATAGATTGAGTGATGACATTCTTAAGGAAAAAGAATTGTGGTTTGGATTTTAGCCATCTATGCAAGGGAAGTATAAGTACCCATATCATCATGGTCATAAATGCAAGGGATGTCTGATTACACGTGGCATTAAAATATTAGGATCATATACATTCTAATAGGTGAAGTCTGAGTAGCCATGTGGGTAGTCCATCCATATTAGAGCGGCAATGTGAGACATTAACTTGGGTTGTGTCCATTATTAGAAAATTATACATAGTGATGGTGCTAACTAAACAACCCATTTTGCCCAAAAATAATTGCCAAGTTCGAAGAGAAAGGATGTGAGCAACCTTGTGATAAAATTATCCTCTTTTTATGACTCCAAAAATTTTCTTTGGAAGGATAATGAATACTCCATCTTTTTCTCGAATGGGAGGAACAATTAAACCCCATTGATGAGATTTACTTACCAAGTGTGTGAGCTTAATTGTCTACATCTCATGTGTACTTGAACCATCTATAACTTGTGCTATTAGTCTTTCAAAGTAAAATTTTTACTGTGATCGGTTGGTAAAATGATCATAGGCAATCTTGTGAGATTGGAAGCCCACTTTAGCCTAAAAATCCTACCAATACATAGTAGTTACCCCTAGCCACCCTCTTTGAGCCTTCGGACTTTTCTTTGCCTAAAAAATTATAGATGTAACCATTCTATTTGTCCTATTTTTAATCCTACCCTCCTTGAAATAAAGAGTACAAGTTGAGGCTAAAAGCCTAAGTTGGAGATGGTGGAAATTGAAACAGATGTAGTTGGGCAACGAATTCATAAGAACGTGCCAACAAGATTAAATTAATAAAGCATTTTGATTTCAAGAAGGAAAATATCCCACAATGGAAACAAATGCATTATTTACAAACTAAAAAAAGATAGAAAAAGAGGAAAGTGGTAAAACCAAAGAAAGGAAAAATAGGAAAAATAGTAAAAGAAATATAAGTGGCCCAGTAGCAAAGAGGGAAGACAGTGTGATGTAGAAGTTCAAGGAAGGTTTAACCCTATTGTCCTAAGTTGAAATCCTAACCTACCCTAAACCTACATTGCAAGCTCTAAAAGTCCTATGTTATTTCAAACCAAATGTGGTCATTGTAGTAACGATTAAAAATAGGGGCAAGTCGATGTCATGGTAGTTGTTCACATAGAGAATTTCTTAAGAGAAAGAGTGTTTGCATTTAAAATTACTTTTTCAATAATTGGTAACTAGGTGTGTAAAATCTTCTTTCTTATGAATAGGCATGTGAGCAAGTTAATGTTGGTGATTTTGTCATCTTTCGCACAATGAGATGAAAAGAAGTATAATATGGTTGCACTCAACAAGTGAGTCATTTATAGAGTGTTAGTGGTTGTTACATGGTTGCTCCCCAAAGTCAAATGCATCTTTCAAAATTTGCATTTTATAGAGGTATGTAGTTGAAACCATTTGACCCAAGTGCAAAGAGATTTTTATGGTAGCAATCCAGTTTAAGTCATCATGATGATTTGCTGATAGAATAAGGGAATACATGAGAAATTGTCTCATAGGAAAGGGTGGTGTTTCTTGAGGAAAAGTAGCGTTTAAAGATGGGGTTGTTGATGATAAGTGGTTTTACCACTCATTCGCACCAAAAATTTGGGAACACTACCATGTTTTGTATTAGAAAATGAGACATCATCATGATTTAAATGCACTAATATCCAAATTTTACCGGTATATAGTTGTAACGCTGAAAAGATGTTGATTGAAGAAAAAAAGATATCAAATGGAAGAAAAAATAGTGTAGTTGGAGATATGGAATTGTTCATCCTCAGTTACCACGACTGCAGTCCTTAGACCGCAGTCGCGGTCAGTCACAAAGGTCAATAAAATGCATTCACAAAACACAACCACTATCACTTTTTCCGCAATCACAGACAACCTCACGCGGTTGTGGATAACTAGGAGTATGACCCAAGGATGTTTTTTAATTTATCTTAGGCTAATCTTAAACCTTATATAGGTAAAAACACTTTTTTTAGGGTATTGCTTACCTCATAATTTTTTTTGAATTTAAAGGAAGAAACTCTAATTGGAAAAGTTTGTAACTAATTGTGGACGATTGATTTCTTAGTAATTTTTTGGAGAATGAATGCTTTGGATAATCCTCGTGGCATATCCCTCCTTTATTTTTTCATGAGTAGATATGTAATTTAGTCTTGGGGTTTTGTTGAACTAAAGTGTAATTATATTTTAGTGTTGGTATGTTTGCTTGAGTTTTAGTTGTTTAGTATGGATTCCACCATTGTTTGAATTTATGAGTTGGAATTTGTGGGTGCAAACCCCAAATCTTCAAATAGTTTTGATGGGTGAAAACCCATACTCTAAAAACCCTTCATCATCCTTGAAAGAACGATGAAAGAGAAAATGAGGTAACCCATAACATCTATGAAAGAGGGGTAAAGGGGGACAAGGCAATGCTGGATAATTCGACCTATGGTTTACTAAGTTTTCAAATCTTAGAAAATAGTGTATTTGGAGTGTAAATCATGTCGAGAGAATTATCCTAGAAATAAGGATGCTTGATTGAGGTTTTAGGTGATTATGAATTGCACACTTTTTAGTTGCTCGAAAGAGGCTATGGTTGAAATCGTTTTAGTTTTATTGAAAGATTAACCATAATGAGGTTTGACCTAGACTATCTATTAGTTAACAGCTAAGCTTCATGTCAAACCATCATCTTCAAAATATGTACATCGTTAATTGAAAATTGTTATAATCAAATCCCCTAATTTTCTTTTACATATTGTGTTTCTTATCATCCGGAGTAACCTTTTGGTAATTAGAGCACCCATAGGACTTAAAATTTCTAATTCACTCCTTGTGGATTTGACCCCAACTCTTGTTGGGGTTATGGACAAAAAATACCTTACCTCTTAAAAATATGAGTGAGTTGAGAGTTATTAAAATAGTGCCGTTGTCAGGGAGAGAAATAAAGATTTTTCTTGTGCGGTGTACTTTTTAATTAGGTATACCTAGGGTGGTGTAGTTCACTTTCCTTGTTGCTTTTGATTTCTTTTTTAGGTGATCATAACATAAACGGAACTATGAGTGAAGGCTCTAATCATGTTGAGTCATTTAATGTTCCCCTTGATGGAGAAGGCAAACTGAATGATATGGGTAAAATGGGCACAATCTGTATCCCATCAACTCATAGGAACAGGACCTTCTATATGTCTAGCATCATGCTACACTTATTGCAAATGAAAGGGCTATATGGGGGTCAATCTTACGAGGACCTGTATTATCACTTAAAGAATGTTTTTGAGTGTTATGCACCATTTAACATTGCACACATCACTCAGGAATCCTTTCGGCTTCATTTTTTTCCATTCTTACTAGCCGGCAAGCTGGTGTTGAGGCTCCGTTCACTTCATACGGGTTGAATAGTTTCCTGGAATGAGATTATAATTGTGTTTCTTAATCAATACTTCCCTCCCTCTAAGATGTGTCTCATAAGAGATAAGATTATAAGCTTTATATTAAAGAGTGGCGAGCCACTTCATGAAGTATGGGAGAGATTTACCTTCAAGTTAGCGAAATTTCCAAGCCATGAGATTTCGGGGAAGATACTTTTTCCAAGAATTCTACTGGACACTAGATCCTTTGAACCAAACCATGGTAAATAATGCAGCAAAAGGTTTTTTCTTGAACTTGCACTTCAAATAGGCTATCAAATTGTTGAGGGTGGTGACTAAACATAATTGGGAATGATATACCTTAGATATCAAAGTCCCTAATATCTCTCCATTCATATCCATGGTTAGTAATGAACAAAAAAAGCGGGATGAGGCATATGGGGAAACTGGCAAAGATTTTAACCCAACTAAAGCTCCTAACAAAGTATGTGATGGGTGCACTGGCTAAAATGATTCATGTCAAAGTTCAAAAATCTAATGATGTATATGAGGAAGCAAAGAAATTGGATTAATAAATCCAATATTTGGCAAATTATTTGGGGGATTCTCACCCAGACTATTGAAGGCATGGTGAAAATAAAGGTTGGATAAATCGGGATGGTGGTCAAGTTGGAAAGTTCTGGGACATAATTATTGCCACTTTGTGCCTAACCATGACCGGGTTAATGAAAAAGTGTCAAACTTCATTGACTCCAAAAAATTTAATATAGAGGATGTCCTTGCATAATTCTTAAATTGAGTTGAAGGTGTGGACAATATGGTCTGTGAGATAAAAGTTGACTTCTCCAACCTTTCTCTAACCGTGGTATCTCACTCCAACTCTATCAAGAAATTAGAGACTTGAATTGGGCATATCTTCACATGCTTAAATTCTAAACCTAGAGTCAATCTCCTTAGTGAAAAAATTAGAAATCCTAATAATACTGCTCAAGTCTCAACAATAGTTACTAGTAGTAGAAAGATAATGGAAGAGCACTTGAAAGAGGACTTAGGTGGAAAGATGCTCAAAACTTAGCCAAAGGAGGAGTTTCCTTCAAGTCATGAAGAAGAGGATAAGCAAAAAATGAAAGATATTGCGAAAAAATTGATTGATGCTAAAGAGGCTAGTAGGAGAAAACTGTTAGACTCCCATGAAATTTGAAGAAGTAAGACGTCATACCATAATGATAACTAAGGCGCTATGTGGGAGACTACCCAAAAATTCCATGAATTCGGCTTGTATCATTTTTATTATGTGTTTGCAGCATAGATGTTATTTTGACATATGAATAACTCATTCATTTGTAAAACAAAAGAGTGCATTAGATGAGCTTGTCAAGGGGGAAGTGTGCAAAATATGCATTAGAAATTGAGCAGGGGTAAATAGAGGAGTAGATATGCTCTTATTTACCACGATCAAGATCCCTAGGTGCCATCGGCGTCATCGATATGGATATTATCATGGTCAGTTGACCGCGATTGTGGCCAATTCAACCATTTAAATTGCTGAATCCCCCCCATTTTTCTCATACTCTCATTTAAGCTTTTGCATGAAAAAATGGTTCAAACTTGAGGAGAATTATGATAATGCAGAATTAGGGAGTGATAGCATCCCTTGATGAAGTTTAAGGGAGCACCCTTATCTCTTTTACCCTTAATTATTTATTCAGTGGGGACATTTCTACATTTTCAATTGGGTGTGTCCCTTATTCATTTTATTTGGGCCACTATTATTGATATTTCTATCTACTTCTCTTCTCTTTTGGATGATTCTTAATTTTATTTGGGTTTTCATATCTGGGCATTCTGATGGTGTCCATATTTCCATGTATAAGTTACTTTTTTACTTGTTTGTTACTTTATTTTAGTTTTAATAGACAAGATTTTCCCTATAATTGATTTAGGGATGACATTCTTAAGAGAAAATAATTGCGGTTGGGTTTTTAGTCATAGATGCAGGGGAAGTTTGAGTACCCATGGCACCAGGGTCATAAATGCAAGGGATGTTCGAGTACCTATTCCATAGCTAAATTAGGATCGCATCCATACCCATTGGCAAAGACTAAGAAGCCACGTAGTTAGTCCGCCGTATTAGAGCCGCAATATGAGTAGAAAATTATGCGTAGTGTTGGTGCAAAACAAACAACCCCTTTTGTCCGAAAATAATTGTGAAATTTGAGCAGGAAGGATGAGAGAAACCTTGTGTTAAAACTTTTTCTCTTTCTATGACTCCAAAAATTGACTTTTGAAGAATAGAAAATACTCCATCTTTGTCTCGAGTGGGACAAATAATTGAACCCCATTGATGAGATTTGCATGCCATGGGTGTAAGTTTCATTGTCTACATCTCATGTGTACTTGTACCTTCTAGAATTTGCCTTACTATTCTTTCAAAGATAAATATTTAGTGTGCTTGGTTGGTAAAATGATCATAGGCAATATTGTGACATTGGAAGCCGACTTTAGACTAAAAAGCCTACAGATACATAGTAGCTACCCCTAGTCACCCTTTTTGAGCCTTAGAACTTTTCTTTGTCAAATTTATTACAAGTCATAACCCTTCTATTTATCCTCTTTTGAACCGTATCCACCTTGATCTTAAGAATACAAGTTGAAGCTAATAGCCTAAGTTGGGGATGGTGGAAATTAAATGAGATGCAGTTGGGCCATGAATTCTTAAGAAGGTACCAAAGATACTAAATTAATAAATAATTTTGATTTAAAGAAGGAAAAGATCCCACAATGGAAAGAAAGACATTATCTATTCACAAAAAAAGAAATAGAGAAAAAGAGGAAAGTGCTAAAACTAGGGAAAGGAAAAATAGGAAAATTAGTAAGAGAAAAAAAATGGCCCAATAGGAAAAAGGGAAGAGAGTGTGATGTGGAAGTTCAAGGAGGGTTTAGCCCTATTGTCCTAAGTTGATGTCCTACCCTGCTCCAATCCAACATTGCAATCTCAAAAAGGCCTCTATGATTCCCAACTTAGTGTAGTCATTTTAGTGGCAATTAAAAATAGGGGCAAGCCTCTTGCATGGTACTTGTTAACATGGAGAATTTCTTAAGAGAGAGAGAGTGTTTTTACTTAAAATTCCTTTTTGCATTATTTCTAACTAGGTGTGCCAAATCTTTTTCTTGTACGAAGGCATGTGAGCAAGTTAATGTAGGTGATTTTGTCATCTTCCATACAATGAGATAAAAAGAAGTATAACATGGTTGTAGTCAATAAGCGAGTCAATTATAGAGTGTTAGTCGTTGTTACATGGTTGCTTCCCAAAATCTAATGCATCTTTCAAATATTGCATTTTATCTAGGGGTGTAGTTGAAACCATTTTTCCAATGAGCAAATAATTTTCTGTAGTAGCAATCCGTTTAATTCATCATGATCATTGGGTGATAGAACAAAGGCATATATGTGAAATTGTCTTATAGAAAAGGGTGGTGTTGCTTGAGGCAAAGAAGAGTTTTATGTTGGAGGTGATGATGATTGGTAACTTTACCACTCATTTGCACCAAACATTTATGCACACTACCTTGTTTTGTATTAGAAAATTATACATCATCATGATTTAAATGCAGTAATATCAGCATTTTGAAGGTATATAGTTGTGAAGGTTAAAAAATATGGGTCGGAGCTATAAGAGGATCAAATGGAAGCAAAAGGAGTGCAGATAGAGACGTGGAATAGCTTAGCCTCAGTTACCGCAACTGCGGTCCTCAGGCCGCGGTCACGGTCAGTTACAAAGGTAAAGAAAATGTGATTGCAAAAAAAACAACCGCAGTCGCGTTGGCTGCAATCATGGACAACCTTCCACAATCGCGGGTATGTGGGAGTATGAACCAGGGAAGTTTTGTAATTTCTCTTAGACCAATCCCAAACCATATATAGGCAAAACTCTTTGTAATGCCCCGATTTGCTGAACCAGAATGTTGCACGGTGCTTATGACCCCAAAGGACCACAAGCTAAGCCATGATTAATATTTGTACCTGTACACTGAATAAAATATGGAATAATTCAACAACATGCACTAAAATTCCATAAGGTTCAATACTGAACATAACATGGATACGATAATATCTGTGAGGTAATTCCAGACCCAAAATAAAACTGTAAACACTGAAGTCTGAAACATAATAGTCTGCATCTAGTCTGAAAGCCTCAACTATCTGAATAATCTGAATAAGGAGTTGATGGGACATATCCCCAACTAAATCCAACTAATAACTAATCAATGAAATATTGGAGAAATAATCATATCCTCGAAGGATAAGGAGTCACTTCTACTCTAACTGCTAAGACTGGAATCTACTGTTGATCTAGAACTCGTATCTCTGAACCTATGGTGTAACATAAAAAAAAAGCACCATAGCGTAAATGCATCAGTACAATGGAATATATTGAGTATACATTTGAGGTAGGCTAATGCAAAGTTTAACATACAGGAATAATGATAGTTGAATGTCTCACATAAATGCAAGAATGCATATATATAAATATATAACTGTAACTGACACTGTGATATCATAATTACTGAATCTGAATACTGATGACATGACATACTAAAAACTAATATATCTCAAAGCATAAATAGTTATCTCTAAATGTAACTGATAACAAGGGTGACTATATCTTACAGTCTAAAATTTGATGGAACAATCAGAGTTCATTACTATATCAGAGTCAACTGTATGTTACAGTCTTTAATCTGAAGAACTATCTGAGTTCTTTTACTGAGACTGGTATTGAAACTATGGGAGGTAGATTTAACCGGCATGCCCCTAATACGCCATTATGGCTGAGATTGGGTCCAATTTGTAACCCCAATTAGAAAGGTGTCAATACTGCACCACTGGTAAGGACAAGCTGTGGGCAACCCTCATCTGATAGTGTCCCCTATACGAGAACGGTAAGGCCCTTATATGATAGTGCTTATCCACCTCATCAACCCTCATCGACAGTATTGATGTCTCAATCTATGCTGGCCACATAGTTTTGGAATGCAAGGATGACTGCTAAGGATCACACCCTCATCTGATAGTGTGTGTCCCCATCTTTGGGTTCACTCAGTGCTTATTTCTATTCCCATCTGAATGGACACTGAACATGATTTACTAAACTGAGCATGGACTAAGTTATGAAATTCCGTTGACTGGCGGAATATTACTGATATCTGACAACTAGTTGAGTTCATGAAATTATGGATATTCCTAAGTCATAAGACTGTATGAAGTCTAAGGATCATGGCTTGACTGAGAGTATCATGAAAACATTACATGGCTCTAGGAACACAACTAATGTTTTGTGTACAATTATCCCTATAACTCAATGGAAGGAAACTGGCAAAGCATGACTTACTTGAAATATAATAATCATCATAATATATTTACTGAAGCATTTCATCAAACATGTGATAGACATAAGCTTGTAAGTACATGGGAATTTAATTACATAATTCTAATTAGGAACTTTCCCTTAATCTATGCATTCAACTAAACACATAGTAGGCTTAGAATATGTAAACAATAGCATACAACAATTAACTATCGTGATTCAATTAAAATTTAATCATTCAAGGGTTTAGTCCTAGGGTTTCATGAATCTATACCGATACAAATCAACCCATATGGAATTTAACACTCATTCATGTAATACAATTTAATTACATATTATCAAAGAAAACAAAAGCGGTCGAATCATGAAATTCATAAGAAAATCCATAACTTGAATTTAGAAAAGGGATTCTTGGGCTTTATGGATGAAAAGAATCCATGAATGAATACTATGCATACCTTAGTTCGTGATTTCATGACGATTTCTGGTGAAACCTTCTTGAAATTGGATCTTCTATAAAAACCCTAGCTTGTTCTTGGGAGAAACTTGAAAGAAGAGAGTGCATTTTTGGTGAAAAATTGTTGAATCATGTGTTAAAGGGATTAAATAGGGTGGGAAATTGAACCTTTTAACCCTAGACGCATCTTGTAATTTCAGTAAACATTTCCTGAATTGAACCCCTGGAGATATGTGGGGCTATCATGACGTGTCAATAGAATTTGACAATTGGGAAAGTGAGGGATGGCGTGGAGCGGAGCCATCGCGTTGCCCCTTCCTTCGTGACCTGGGACTTTGGCGAAACACGGGGAAATTCGCGCTGAGACACTGGACAAAGGAAAATTATGAATTTGAGTGCTAGCACGATGCGCCATAATTGCGGACACTTACTGGAAATTGCCAAATGCCATTTTTTCTTGTGGAGAGGCACACCACTGACTAATATTGCATTGTTTTATGATGGGAACTTTAAATAGTCATAACTTCTTACCCGATTATCGGATTTAAGCAAATCTTATATGGATGGAAAGCTTATTGAATTTTCAACATGACAAAAAGTGAAAATATTGAAAATTACTTATGGAATAATTATCATTCACTCTAGAAGCTAATACTAGGCATTCTTGAGATGAAACTGGCTAGAAATATCTGGGGTATTACACTCTTCCTTTTTGGGGTATTGCTGACTACATAGATTTTTTGAATTGAAAGAAAGAAACCCTAATTGGGAAAGTTTGTAAATAATTGTGGAGGCTTGATTTCTTTGTAATTTTGTAAATAATGAATTATTGAGATAATCCTCATGGTATATCCCTCTTTACTTTCTTTATGAGTAGCTAAGTAATTAAGTCTTGGGATTATGTTAAACTAATATGTAATTGTGTGTGGGCGTTTGTAATGCCTGGAAAATGGGTCCCGGGACGTCAGACGGTGGTTAGGGTCATAAGTGATCCAACACTAACCTTGCTACTGGCATACTTACAAGCAACTGAATAAAATACATAAATCTAAACAAAAGAGTAGAAATAATAAAACTTCCCTAAACTTGATCAATACAAAATCTAAGTTTAAAAGATTACAACTCTGGTTTTACGAACAAAACTTAAATAAAATACATCGGCACTACTGACTGTATATGAAGCCTCTACTAGTACTGACTATGGGTAGCCGGGTCATGAGTCCCAACTATCCCAACTTAACATGACTGAATAAAGAAAATACCATACTTCTCAAACTGTATAACTCACTCAATCCCTTAAATCACAAGGACACATCACCTACTGACTGGAAGCTACGAACTGACTGAATATTGTGTATGCCCTATAAATTGTACCTATATTATGAGAGAATGTAGCACATAGACATATATATGGATCAGTACTTTGAATATGTACTGAGTATATGAGGATGTATGCATTTAAGTAAACAATGTTATCAATCTTTAAAAAACATGCCTGATGATATGAATGGATCACATATCTTGAGAGAAAATGAAATCTGAATTTGATAAATCATGTATAATGAAGCATATAGTACAAATTATGTGAGTCATTAAACTTAGTTCAAAAATCTGTATTCTCTACATTATTCTCAAAACATATAAACAAGAGGAATCCTAAAACATTAGCTTTCAAAACTTGTACTAATATATTATGGAGAATAAAAGACTTCTTTAAAAATTAGAGATTATAGGACTTTGGGACTTAGAGAACTTGGACTTGGGGGACTCTGGAAATCTCAAAATCAAATTTTCAACATATATACTTTTATCTTATTTTAGAGTAAGGAACTGCTTTGGGAGTTTCTTCTAACTGACATAAGCCATGTGAGCACATGGAGTCCAATGTCTTGCCCATGTTGGGGAGAGTTTTTCTATCCTTACCATCGTAGTAGAACCTTAACTTTAGTGATCACTATCTCAGTATCAGGCCCATAAATCTCAAACCTACTGTGGCCTGTAGTTCTGGGGTATGAGACCTTGGAATCATACAAAACTCGAAGCAAAATACTACTCCCACACTTAGCTCAAAACTTTTAGGAAAATCCACCTTAATATAATGCAAGGGTCTATGATGAAGACCAAAACATATTTCTCTTTGTTTTAAATCATAATCAAATATGGATTCCTATCTTAACTTAGACCCCAAAGGGTCAAATCATTGTCTAAAAATATGAAATATGCTTAGCCATGGGCTAATTATGACCCAAACAATTCTTGACTAACAATCTTTAAAAAGGGGTCTAGTGATCCAAACAATAAATCTCAAGTCAGCGTCTCAAAATTCATGCTTAGGAATGCAGTTACTCATAAGGTATGTTGAAATCAATAATTTTCATCAATAGGCATGGAAATATAACTAAAATCATGTAATACAACTCTGAATTCATGGGAAATCACAAAATCTTGCAAATAATAATAATGAGTATAAACCCTAACTTTAATTTCATGGAAAATTTCATAATTTACAGAAATTCGTATTTAAAATAAGCCTTTGGGAACAAGGGTGAGAGAGTTACCCTTGTTCAAACCTCCACATACCTTAGATTTTGAATGCAGATGAACAAGTTTTCTTGAGACTCTTTTTCATACTCTTGAATGAGGGTTCTTGAAGATTTTGACTTGGGAGTCTTGAATCTTAACTCAATTGTTAATAAAATGGTGGGATCTTAAAATTAGTGCAAAAGGAATTGGTCCTGTTCTTGATAGAGACAAACCCTAGTTTTTGATGTATTGTATGAAACTGAGGTCCTATGCCTCGACTTTGATATATATAGGAGTTAAAAAGGGTAGAAAAAGGCCCAAAAGCCCTCTAAAAAATGGTTTTAAAATTCTAAACGGGATCTGTTATGTCTCATGCGATGGTCCGTCGCTGGCACAATAGTCCGTCGGCCTGACCATCATACTAGGACTAGAATAGGGATTTACTGTCTTGGTAACGATGGTTTGGGTGATAGTCCATCGCTAGCTCGATGGTTCGTCGGCTGTTCCATCACGCCTGGCCAAAATTTCGACTCACTGCCTTTGCTGTGATGGTTTGGGTGACGGCCCATCGCTAGCTTGACAGTCTGTCGTACCTGGGCCGACTGGTTTCTGTAACTCGACCATAACTTTCTACCCCGATACCATATTTTGACGAAATAGGTGTCGTTGTAAACATAATTCAAAATTAGGAAAATTTAATATGGTTTAAACACTACTAACTTTGGAATTCATTCCTTAATCTTCAAAAGATGATACAAGGAAAGAAAGATTCAGGGTATTACAATATATCCCCCTTGAAAACATTCGTCCTTGAATGTCACTAGTTATACTAAAATACCAAGGAACTAAGGGTACACAGCTGAAACAATTGGCTAAACCGACTTTATATCGTTCTAAACTTTTGAATACTTCGGAAAGAGAAAGAACTTGTCATAAGAATAGCTATATAGTTGAATCTCTGATTACAGAGGAACTGAATGAAGGAAGGTTGTAATCTTCGTCCGAATTTGAGCTAACTAGCCTTTTTCTTATTATGTGGAGCTGACTTATGATGAGAGTTTAGAATTCGCTTGATGTGCTCACGGTGCGATTGTACTTATCAACTACGAAGAAATAGTTTATGCAGGGAAAAATTATGAGAAGATGAGGCTAAGGCCACACAATGGGTATCACATTATCTGAGCTGGAATACTTGGAATACAAAGATCGTTCAGTGAATACTTATGGACTAAATCATGACTAGATATCCAAATTCTAAAACTGATGCAAGATACATATACTGACCTGAAATCGTAATCTTCATGGGTACGAACGACTATTTCCTAGAATGGTCGTACTTATGAAACTTCAGATAGTAGGACTAGACTATATTAGAAACTAGCAAACTGTAGAAATCTATTTGTCTGATTGATAAACTGGACTACTGGCTATCCCTACTAAATCATACTAAATACTCATAATCAAGTGGAGGATTTCTTCAATAGCCATTTTAGGGAGTTCTAATGATAGAAGGGAGCAAGGAACTTTAGACCAGATCTGAACAAGACATCCGAATAAGAGATTAAAACATTGCTATGACTCTATAACTTGGAATGTAGGCCTATGAATCATAAGTCGGGATATAAGTACTAGGCCTCAAGCAATGCAACTTCTTACTCTTAAACTTAGCAGCATTTCTTAAACACTCCTTCAACTATACCATTCCCCTCAAATACTATACTCGCTCGGTCCAACTTATAATTTTCACATGGCACTAATACTTGCATCTACTGATGTCTAGATTGAATGAAATTCTATCACCATGTTCAAGCCTAACTCCAAAGTCACAAGATACACCACATAGCGCTATAATACTAGTATAAACAATGAATTCAACACACCATGCCATACACAACTTCTTATCTCATGCAAAGTTCTCATTACCACTCCCATAGCCACATTCAACCTCGTACTAGACATTTATTAACTCACAATTCATTCATAAAGATATACAAACATAACATTCAAGTCTATATTTATAACCACATATTCACTCCTAAGCAACCATTCATAAGGTATCATTTCATATTCTCTAAACCTTTATCAACAACTGATTTCCTTCACTATGCTTAAGAAGACATACATAAAATTTTAACTAGACATGACATGTATCAATGACTTGGCCTCAATCTTACTTCACACTTACAGTCTCACCTAAAATAACCATACAACAATCTTCCAATAACAAAAAAGGGTTTACTCTCTCCCATCCAGACAACTGTTCATCATCACTATCTTGACCTGAGGAAAGGTAACTAAATGGTTAGAACAGGATGACCTAAAACATGAAGGGATACTATGTATAACTTGACACCCAACTGAGGCCTGAGAAATAGAATATTTAACATTGTGAACTCATCAAAGAAGTCTGATTTGAAGACATGTTTGCAATAAATCTGAATTTTGTTGATCATTAATAATATTGCCAGAGTACCGGAACTGACATACTGTAAATCTTGAGTAAATTAGTCATGAGTTGCATGACCCTAATTTGGAGTTCATAACTTATGTAATGTGATTCCAACTTCTGAAAGAACTAGAACTCCACATTTTGGGAACTAGGAGAGTACATGACTCTCTATCGTATGTATGAACACGAATTAGGATCATGGAACTAAAAGGTAAGGCATGAGTACGTATTGGGGCAACTGAAAATACTAAAAATAAGATTATATCAAGTATCAATATTTCTCATAGCTATTGTACAATTTATTGGTACATCTACTAGAATCTGAAAGCTTGACTTGGTTACTAGTTCTATCATCTCCCCCTTCGATTTAAGCCATCACTCTGAGGCTGTGAACTACTATATAAACTCTAATCTAACTGCAATCACGTTACACTAGAGTCTGTGATATAACAATGCACTTAATTAAAAGAACTTAACCTGAATGACTACACGTGAACTTAAACTCTTGCATAGACTATTCAAGCCTACTAGATCACTTCCATACAACTATATTCACAACACATTAATCATTATATCCACCATGCTCATCATCTACTATTTGAACTTAATATCTCGTTCTAGCTATGATTAACCACAATCCTGACAGCTATTCTTACCTGCCCAACATCAGAAAATACTAGCCCGCTAAAACCTCATAACAATAATGATCAACCACAATCCTACGGTATATCTTATTTACAATCTGTTACCACATCTTTCTTCTATGCATCATTACTATTTACCTATCTATACACCTAAACTTCTTTCATAGCTTTATAAGTTTCAACTAAACTTCCTCTTGAAATATCCAGAAAGCATAAATTAACAACACTCCTCCACCAAGTACTTTTATCAATAACCTATACTTTTCTAGCACAACAAACACCGTCAACAACTCTTTTCTTACTTCAAGCAAACAACAATTCACCTTAACTAATAACTCTTTCTCTCCCTTCTACTAAACCAACACAAAAGGACATATCGCTTTATTACTACCTCAATCAATACAAAAAGATTCGACTATATGTATATTTAATAAATTGTAGTTACCACTCTTTTAATCACTACGCCTCTAAACCCCTAGTTCCAAACAACACAACAACAACAAGATGAATAACTAGTTACTAGTGAATCAAAATAGGCCTCACACGACTTCACTAGACTTTGATTCTCAACAACACAATGATAACAAGATTACAACTGATAAAAACTTGACACACAGTATTCAATGATCTAAGAATACACATCTTACTCTATCTTAACTGAACGATTTATAAGAATGAGGCATAACTTTAAACTTGAGGGACTTATAACATATTAGAAGGCTCCTGTCAAGCCGCTTCGTAAGACTTTTAAAACTTCTTGCTAAAAAGTATGAGACCATTATCAGGGGAGGAAATTTGAACTTGCCGATCAGTTTACCTCAAGAGCAGTACATAGATAAAGAAGTATAAATTATCATTATAGATTTTGAGGAGGAAATATGAAAGCACATCTGACTTGGGCTTAGTGCACGATTTTTACAAACATGATAAAGCACTTTAATCTTCGAAACTCAAAAGCACTAATGGGATATTTTCTAGCCTTTTTATAATCTCATAACTATCTGTGAAGAATTAAGCTTGAATATTTCTGGTACCTTGAAAATAAGGCAGAGATGGCCTGAATAGAGTAAGATTAGAAATTGTTTAAGTTTCTTAGAAGACCATTTTATAGCATGATCTGAGACTTGAAAGAATGGAGACATTTCCTAACAGCCTTGTAGCCTCTCAAATAAAAGTACAAATGTCTCTGTACCATTTCACAAGACTCTACTAGACACGGCTTCGTAGACACCTTACGACTCTTGAACCTTGTGCTCTGATACCAAGTTTGTAACGCCTCAAAAATATGTCCTGGGATGTCACGCGGTGTTTAGGGTCACATGTGATCCCAAGCTAACCCTGCAATTGGCATACGTATAAGCAACTAAATAAAATATATAAATCTGAACAAAATCAACAAAAACAATAAAAATTCTATGAACTTGATCAATATAAAATCTTAGTTTACAATATTACAACTCAGCTTTTATGAACAAACCTAAAATAAAATACATCAACACTATTGACTGTCTATGAAGCCACTACTAGCACTGACTATGGGTAGACGGGTCATGACTCCCAACTATCCCAACTCAATACGACTGAATAAAGAAAATACAATGCTTAGCAAACTGTATAACCGACTTGAGCCCTTCAATCAAAAGGACTCATCACCTGTAGACTGGAAGCTAAGATTTGACTAAGATGGTATAGACGCTACAACTTGTACCTACATTATGAGACAATGTAGCAAATAGACATATCTGTGGATCAGTACTTTGAGGATGTACTGAGAATATGAGGTGTATAATTTAAGTAAACAATCTTATCATTCTTTATCAAACATACATGATGATATGAATGATTAACATATCTTTAGAAAAACTGATATCTGAATCTCATAAATCTTTTATAATGAAGCATATAGTACAAATCTCATGAGTCATTAGCCTTAGTTAAAAAATCTATATTCTCCACCTTATTCTCAAAACTTATAAACAAAAGGAATCTTAAAACATTAGATTTCAAAACATGTGCTATTATCTTATGGAGAATAAAGGACTCTTTTAAAACATATATATTAGAGGACCTTAGGACTTAGAGAACTTGGACTAGGGGGACTTTGGGAATATCAAAATCAAACTGTCAACATATATACTTTTGTCTTAATTTAGAGTAGGGGTCTGCTTTGGGAATTTCTTCTAACCGACATAAACCATGTGAGCCACATGGAGTCCAACATCTTGCCCACGTTGGGGAGAGCTATTCTATCCTTGTCATCGAGTAGAACATCAACTTTAGTGATCACTATCTCAGCCTCGGGTCCATAAATCTCAAACCTATGGTGGTACGTAGTTCTAGATATGAGACCTTGGAATCATACCCAACTCGATACTAAATATTACTCCCATACTTAGCTCATAACGTTTAGAAAATCCACCTTAATATAATGTAAGGGTCTATGATGAAGACCAAAACATATTTCTCTTTTCTTTAAATCATAATCAAATGTGGATTCCTATCTTAGCTTATACCCCAAAGGGTCAAATCTTTGTCTAAAAATATTAAATTGGCTTAGCTATGGGGTAATTATGACCCAAAGAATTCTTGACTAACAATCTTTAAAAAGGTGTCTAGTGACCCAAACAGTAAATCTCAAGTCAACGTCTCAAAATTCATGCTTAGGAATGCAATTACTCATAAGGTATCTCAAAATCAAAAATTTTGATTAATAGGCATAGAAATACAATTTAAATCATGTAATTTAACTCTCAATTCATGGGAAATCTCAAAATCTTGCAAAAAATAATAATGGGTATAAACCCTAACTTCAATTTCATGGAAAATCTCACAATTACAGAAATTCGTACTTAAAATAAGCCACTGGGAACAAGGGTGAAAAATTTACCCTTGTTCTAACCCCCACATACCTTAGATTTTGAATGTAGAAGAACAAGCTTGCTTGAGACACTTTTTCGTACTCTTGAATGAGGGTTGTTGAAGCTTTTGACTTAGCAGTATTGAATCTTAACTCAATTGTAAGAACTATGGTGGGATCATGAAGTTCTTGGAAAAGGAATTGGTCTTTTTCTTGAGGGAGAAAAACCCTAGTTTTTGATGCTTTGTATGAAACTGAGGTCCTATGCATTGTCTTTGATACATCTAGGTGTTAAAAAGGGTAGAAAAAGACCAAAAATCGCTTTAAAAAATGGTTTCAAAATGCTAAATGGAATCTGCGATGTCAAATGCGATGGTCCATCACTGGCTTGATGGTCCATTAGCCTGACCGTCGCACTAGGACCAGAACAGGGATTTACTGTCTTGGTTATGACGGTTTGGGCGATGATCCATCGCTAGCTCGATGGTCCATCGTCCATTCCGTCGTTCCTAGAAAAAAGATCAACTCACTGCCTTCTCTGCGACTGTATCAGCGATAGCCCATCGCTAGCTCGATGGTCCATCGGCCCTTTTCGTTGCACCTGGCCGGTTTAGACTGATTTCTATAATTCGACCATAACTTTCTACCCCGACACCAAATTTTGATGAAATGGGTATCATTGTAAAGATAATTCAATTTCCCACATGATAAAAAGTCAAAATTAGCAAAATTCAATGTTTTTTAAACTTTACTCACTTAGGAAGTCATTCCTTAATTTTCTAGAGATTCTACAAGGCTTAAAGAACAATTCAGGGTATTACAGTGTTGTTGTGTTTGCATGAGTTTTAGTTGTTGAGTATGGATTCCACAATTTCTTGAATTTATGAGTTGGAATTTGTAGGTGAAAACCTTAAATATTCAAATGGGTTTGAAGGGTGAAAACCCCAGACTCTAGAAAACCTTCATTATCCTTTAAAGTAGGATGAAAGTGAACTTGAGGTAACCTTTTCAAATCTTAGAAATAAGTATAATTGGAGTGTAAATCACGTCAAGAGCATCATCTTAGAAATAGGGATTCTTGATTGAGGTTTTAGGTGATTTCAAAATGTACACTTGTTAGGTGCTCGAAAGAGGCAACGAGTTAAATCTATGTGGTTTTATTGAAAAATTGACCACAATGACTTTCGTCCTATTATATCTGTTAGTTAATAACTAAGCTTCATGTTAAACCATAATCTACCCATGCATTTGACCTTTAGGTAAACATAACTAAGATCGACTCATATTTTGATTTTAAATCAAAAAGTTTCAAGTACGTGCATTGTTAATTAAAAATTATTACAATCAAATCCCCAAATTTTATTTTACATGTCGTATTTCTTATCATTCCAGGTAACTATTTAGTAATTATAGCACCCACAGGACATGAAATTTATAATTCGCTCCTGGTGTGCTCGACCCTAACTATAGGTGGGTTATTGACAACGACCCCATCACCCTCAAACATGGGAGTGAGTTTAGTGTAATCATCCATACACCATCTCAAAAAAATAAATGAAATAAAATAATAAAACCATGGGTTTCCTCCCAAGTAGTTCTTGGCTAAATTTCCCAGTACGGCGTGTCTATGTCTGGTACTAAAACTTCA
Source organism: Capsicum annuum (assembly GCF_002878395.1). Classification (NCBI taxonomy): domain Eukaryota; kingdom Viridiplantae; phylum Streptophyta; class Magnoliopsida; order Solanales; family Solanaceae; genus Capsicum; species Capsicum annuum. Next base: position 67,749,338 of record NC_061113.1, on the reverse strand, counting down.
CCAACAAGCCTATATATTTCCTCCCACGAAGCACCTTATTTAACATCATGGCTTGACTCAGTTTATTTGGCTACTCAAATCACTAGGTTGTAATTTTTTTATCTTGATTCTCTTGTCATAGTACAATTTCATATTCTCTTTATATTAGGCTGAACTCTCATAATAACATAGGAAAAACTCATCCATGTTATTCATCTTTTCCAATCTCAAGTATTTAGCATCACTCTACTCAAATTTCAACTTCTTCAACACCCATGGTGCCTTATGCTTATGTTCAATCGGCAAGTGACATGCCTTACCATAAACAAGATGATAAGGTGCGGCACCTATGGGGGTCTTGTAAGCTCCTCTAAAATATGAATCATCTAATTTTCTCGACCGATCAGTCCTATTGGAATACATCTTCCTAGCCAAAATAGAGAATATATCTCGGTTGGAGATCTCAACTAGCCCACTTTTATGTGGATGGTTAGGTGTTGACTCCTTATTCTTAATACCATATTTCTCAAGTAGGGCCTTGAATAGATGATTGCAAAGTTGGGAACCACCATCACTAATGATAGCTCGTGACGTTCTGAATTAAGAGATAATATTCTTTTTCAAATATGTTGTGACACTCCGTCCTTTATTATTGGGAAGAGCGATTGCTTCCACCCACTTAGACATATAGTTGGATACCACCAAGATTTACTTCATCCTATGTGAATTCATAAATGGAACGTAAAGTCAATACCCCACACATCAAATAATAGAAGCTCAAGAATTGTTTCATAGGGAGTTCATATCCAATGAGATATTTCCCTACCTATGGCATTAGTATAATGCCTGAGCATAGTCATGTGCATCCCTATAAATAATCATCCAATAGTAACCACATTGCATAATTTTCTGGGCAGTATGAGTACCTCCTTGGTAACATGCAACTGGAGATGAATGACAAGTCTCCAAAATACTTATCATCTCAACTTTAAGAATACACTTCCGAATCACACCATCAAAACACACTTGGAATAAGTATGACTCATCAAAAGAGAACTTCCTTACCTTATTCCTAAATTATTTTTCATGGTGAAAACATGTCATCTAGGATGAGGGTCACTTTCCAAATAATTAGCAAAGTTAGATAACCAAAGGATTATGTTTTGTGATGATGCTAAGATGTGCTTATCTGGAAAAGTATCAATAATCTCCAAGCTCATCCCCTAGTTTTTGCAGTGCCTCCTCCTCGAGGTGGGACAAATGGTTTACAACCTTTCTTTTTGGTGCCCTTCGACTCCTTAACCTCAAAGTCAAATTCTTATAGAAATAGTACCATTTGAATTAACCTTGGCTAGCATCCTTCGTCTCCATAAGGAACCGAAGGTAGCCTGATCAATGTGCAAGATGACTTTGGTACCAATCAATTAGGACAAGAATTTTTCAAAAGCTAAAACCACCGCAAGAAATTCCATTTTAGTATCCATGTAATTTTTTGATGCGGGGTTGAGTGCTTTGATAGCATAAAAAATGGATGAAGTATTTATAAACATTTTAGATAAATATGTTATCCTTAAATTTTAAAATAACATTATTGTTGAGAATTTTAGTATATCACTTTACTTTCAGTTGTGAGAAGTACTTAGCATCGAGAAGACAAGGATTCAAATAACCCAAGTCCCAAACTATGTGGCACCGCAGGTAATAAAGGTCCTAGCTAGTTGGGAGTATTTCCCTAGACCTTAATGGGGTCATGGGTGAATTTATGCCAATTATGGTTCATACTTTTTTAAAGTTATAGAAGATCCTCCCATCTTGGATTACAGGTTGGTTTACATATTACTCACATGGTCTATGTCGGTTACAGAAACCTCTCATAGTTTGGCCTCAGATGTTCCTTAAACTTGTATTTAGTTTATGCAACATCTTTTAGTGTTATATGATGATTACTTAGTTATAAAATTCATTTAAAGATTTTGGTCTCACGTTCAGGTTATTGTATAACTTCTAACATGTTCATCTTAAAATCGGGTAATGAATACTTTACATGCTCTGCACATTCAAAGTACTAACTGCATACCTTCTTTTGTGCTATATTTTTTTATAATATAAGTTCGGATATTTAACATCTCGATCGTAGTTACATTGATTTAACAATTATTCCAACAATTGTGCTAGGTGAGTACCCATTATTAGAGAACCATTTATGTCACTATCGAAAAGTAAAGGGTTATGATGCAATTTATCATGACAACCCTTAACAAGTAAGCTTATCACCAAAACTAATATAAAATGGGAAATTAATACAAAAACCCAAGGCTAGGATCCTAGAGAGGAGTCGAACCACACCTATGTAGTTCAAGCAGAAATATATAATGAATGATACCATATAATTCCAAAAACCTGGTGTCACAATGAAAGAACTACTAAATACATCACGAATATCAAAAGATTCGATGATAGTACAAAAAGATCAAAATCGATCTCCCAATACAACATAAGGCATAGTCATAATAGGAAAAGATAGAAGGTAAACTCTAAATGAATAGGTCAACCCCTACCTCGGATGGACTCTAAATACGCCTGAATTCCCGTCATGCGGCACACTCATACTTGGATCTGCACCTAAAATAGCATAGTAGAGATAAGTATAGTCTACTTTAACTTAGTAGGTATCATGGGCCGATTGACTGAGGTAGAAATTAAAGCATAAAAAATACACACGATGAGACGTCCCCTGCAATTAGAAAATTTCCTAAATGGTAGCCCACACCATCTCTGTTACTATTTCTACAATATACATATACCTAATACAAGTACCAAATGAAGCACAAATAGTAGATATCAAATCAAAACATCGAAGAGATACAAGTATATCTATATCACACCAAGAACAAAAATACACAAAATATACTTAATAAATGAATGCAATGAATATGATGATGATAATGATGTGATGGCAAAGGTTATCACCCAACCTCCGTATACACAAACCGAGTTGGGCTTCTAAGGAGGACCCATGGGAGTTTGCAGCCCATAAACAATCCAATAGCCAATTTCAAATACCAATATCCGTAACTCCTATCTAGTACATCCATTGGAGAGGGTTTTTAAAGATGTCACATTTTCTTTTAGAAAAATCTAGTATTAGTTGTATTCATTGTGGTATTAGTGTTTCATGAATGTATATAATATGAGGATGTAATTCAGATAACCAATCAAAAAAATAAGTTCAAATTCAAACCAATATACCAGCCATGTGAGCCAGAATCCACTCAAAAATTCAACCATCATGAATCCAATGAAATCCACTTGCCAATAGCGTAAAATACACAATTCCATCGATACCATATAAACTCCAATATAGGCTTTTTCATCAGAAAAATACTATAAAATATACATATACAAGGCCAAAAACATCATATGAGGCCCCATATGGTCACAAAGAGAAAATAATGTCTCAAAAACACTAATCCGCAATAATATATGCCCCTGCATAGGTACAATACAAAAATATAGCTATTTTCATGATTGGTTTCCATAACCTAAACATGGTTTTATATCAGTATTTAATACTAGCCCAGATTGAAGATAGTGAAGACATAACCTATCTTAATTCCATAATCGATACAAATAAACATTTTACAACGAGCTTTCGCCCCATGCACGTATCTAAATTTAGCTAAAATACATAAATATAGAATCAAGGCATAAAAACAAAGTCAACAATACCTATTTTCCCATTTCCTAGTGAGGGTCAAAATGGATCCTCAAAATGGATTTTTGAAAAAAAAAAAAAGGGTCAAACCAGAATTCTTGTTCAAAAATTATATTTTCACGATTAAAGAGACTTATAGAAGAAAACCAAAGTGAAAATGGGTTGGAAATGGGATTTAAATCAGAAATTCATAATTCTTAGGCCTTTCGAGCCAAAATCCATAAATTTCACCATCAGATCCAAGTTTCAATAAGATTTAAATGATTCAGATCGAAGAAAATTAAATAAAATAGTTATTTTGAGCTTACATGAGTTTAAAGTTGAAGAAATAGACCAAAACTCAAAACCCCAAACTCTATGTTTTGAAAATGGTGAAAAATTACAAAAATAGGGGATTAAACCCACCTAAGCATCACTTAACTGATCACTAAGTCTTATAAGCGGACATCACTTAAGCGACCAAGCAACACTTAGGCAACACCCATCTTGTCGTGTAAGCGAACAGGCTATCTCTTAAGAGACAATCACTTAAGCGAGCCTGGTTTCTCTTAGGTGAACCATTGGCTATCAAGCTACGTTGTTTAAGCAACCAATGTGTCATCTAAGTAGTGAACAAACTAGAAACTTGGAGAATTCCAAGTTTTCGTGAACCCCTCAAGATTTATTCAAAATATCGAGAATACAAATGAACTATGCTACTTGATGAAATTTGTTGCTACAGACTCAATGGCAATCTCAATTTTTTTTAAAAATGCCATTTTCACAAAGTTGACCCTCGAAACTCAATTTCCCAACATTTTAAACTTAAGGTAAAAATTAGATGTAAGATCCGTAAAACGACACCAACTATGTTACTAATGATTTCATGCTCAGATCTATAAAAGTTGATCGAAACTAATTATGAAACCTTTATAACCACAAAAAAGCATAATCGTACATAAATCACATCAAAATATATTAGAAATTGTGCCAATCATCCCATACCCCAAAAATACCACAATGTAACTACTTGGAGAGGTAAAATACTAAAATCTCACAGAAATGCATAATCTATAAAATCATAAAAAATTAGGTCATATATCATCCATCACTAATAATCAGTTCGTCCTCGAACTAAAATCAAAAGAAATACACAAATCCGTGAAAAGTTGCGGATAAATATCAAGCATATAAGACTCAACCTCCTATGTAGACTCATAAGAAATTAGATGAACAACTAATAAATCTGGGAGCAAATGCTAGCTCATAAGAGACATTCCTAATAGTTTGAATAATCTCAAAAGGTCCAATATACTCGGGGCTAAGATTTTCTATCTTATTGAATCTCATCACACCATTAATGTGCGATACGCGAAGAAATACACGATCTCCAACACTAAATCTCAAAGAACAAAGTTTATAATTTGTGTAGAATTTTTACCTACTCTAAGCTGCTCAATGTCTATTATGAATAATCAAAATCCTAAACAAACACTCATAAAGAAAGTCTATACCTCGAGTTCTAATCTATGAAACCTTAAACCAACCAACTGGAGAGTAGCAATGCCTACAATACAAATCCTTACAAGGAGCCATCTCACTACTGGAATGATAGCATTATTATATGTAAACTCCGCCAAAGAGTAATACTTCCCCTATTGACCAATAAAGTCCATCGCACAAGGGCAGAGCATGTTCTCCAAAACTTAAATAGTTCTCTATGACTATCTGTCTTTCTAGGGGTAAAATATTATAGTAATATCAACTCAGGTACCCAACTCCTCCTGAAAAGTCATCTAAAAGGGAAATATGAACACAGTACCTCAATCAAAGATGATATCCATATGCAGGCCATGCAAGAGAAATATCTCAGGAATATCGATATGGGCTAACATATCCATACCAAATAAAACCTAGACTGAAATAAATAAAACCTAGACCGAAAAAAAATGAGCATATTTGGTCAATTATTCCATGATGACCCAAATACTATAATAACTATAAAAGGAATGAGGCAACTCAATCATGAAGTCTGTAGTGATTCGTTCCCACCTTTGAAGCAAAACATCATTCCTCAAATTCATGGCCTTAACCTACTAGTAATAAAGGCATCAAGCTATAAGATCTTCTACATCCTTTCTCATACAACCCTACTAGTAATGCTACCTAAAGTCACCGTACATCTTAGTCACTTTCGAATTAATGTAATATATGGAACAATGAGCCTTCCCAAAATTAATCCAATCCAATCACTCACTCTAGGTACACAAACTCAGGAACCAATCCGTAAAATATGATCTAAATCAAATGAGGCTTTCTTAGCTACACCACTTAACACCTTATCTCGAATCACTACCAACCCAATATCATCAAACTAATAAGCCTAAATCTTCTCTATTAAGGAAGACCAGTCTAAAATAAAAGACAAAACATACCAAGTGAAAAAATATCAAGCCTAACCATCTAGTTAGACATATACTATACCTCTAAGGCCAAAGGCCACTCCTAGGTCAAAAGATGCACCAAACTCCCATGATAGTTGACTTTTAGCTTAAGGCATTCACAATCACACTAGCCTTACCCGCATGATAGAGAATAAAAATATCATAATCCCTATGTAACTTAATCCAATGATGTTGCCTAAACAAATAAACAATAGTAACCTGCCAAACCAATAAAACTCTAAATCTCAATAGGAGAAATAAGCCTATCCAATCATGAACCACTGTAACTTTTACTAGATCGACCATAATACCATCTATGGTCACAAGATGACCTAAGAAAGAAACAAAATCTAATAAAAACTCTCACTTTTATAACATAGCAGACAACTTCTAATCCATTAATCTATGAGGCATAATACATAAATGCTCGTTATGGCCAGCCTCACTCTTGGAAAAAATCAACATATCATCTATAAATACAATGACAAAAGATTCAAGATATGGTCAGAATATTCTATTCATCAGCTTCATGAATGAGGATAGGGAATTGGTAAACCCAAATAAATAGGACAAAGAACTCAAAATGGTCGTTCTAAGTCTAAAAAGCTATCTTTAAAATATTTGAAGATCTAATCCTAATTTTGAGATACTTGGATCTCAAATCAATCTTTGAAAATACTTAAGCACCTTGAAGTTTCTTGAATATATAATCAATATTAGGAAAAGGATACATATTCTTAATCATCATCTTTTTCAATTATTGATATTCAATACACATATATATAGACTTGCCTTTTTAATTGACAAACAAGATAAAAGTACCCCAAGGTGATATACTAGGTTAGATAAATCCCTTATCCAACAACTCCGATAACTAACCCTTTAATTCCTCTAATTTTGCTAGGGTCATTCTACAAGAAAGAATGGAAATGGGCTCAACATTAATATAAAAGTCAATATCATGATCTAGAGGTATTCCAGGAATATCCATAGAAAAAATAGCCATAAACTTTAGAACAAAAAGAACAAAATTAAAAGAAGGAGGTAAAGAAAGAATCATATCACATATATAAGCAAAATAGGACAAACATCCTTCTTAAATAAATGATGAACCTAAAGGGAAGATATAACCCTCTTAGGACCCGAATAAAGCACACACTACTAAGTTACCCATGGCACACCCAGTGAAGCGAATGTCATAGTCTTAGCATAATAGTCTAGGATATCATTACATGGAGCTAACCAATCCATACCAAAGATAATATCAAAATCTACCATATCTAGGACAATCAAATCTACCTAAGGCTCGCACCGAGTATAAGTCACATTACAAGATCGATGCACCTGATCCACCACTAAAGAGTCTTATATAAACGTAGATACACTGATAGGCATGGTAAGAGGCTCACTAGAAGAATCAAAACCCAAAGCAAAATATACAGACACATAGGAGAAAGTTGACCTTAGATCAAATAACATAGATACAAATCTAAAACAAAAAGGGATGATACCTATAATGACATCATCAGAATCCTTCTCTTCTGGTCTGGCGAGTAGAGCATAACACTATCCACGACTGCCACCTGATTGAGTAGCCCCGCTACCACAACCATGGACACTATTATCTCTACCATGCACAACTTTTGTAGAACCTAAACCTCTTATAAAAGATATAAGAGTATCCTTAAAAATATATTGGGGATGGTCTTTTGCATAATAAATAACCTCATCACACACAAAGCAACCACTATGGCCTTACTTAATAGTAGATGGTACGAATAATCTAGAATGATACCCATGGAAGCCTCTAAATCTCAGCCTTGAGGAGTGTGACCTTTGAACTCACCTTGATGGTGTACCTTCTTAGAGCCTTCCTGAGATGATTGATGAATAAAATTAGTCATCTTATCATGATGCAAAATACTTCTAAATGATATCCCTAACTCTACCATCTGGATAGAAGAAATCCAAAGAAAAATATATAACCCTTTCATGAACTTTCAAATATTCTCAAAATCAATCGAATGATAACGCTCAATGCACTCCCATAATTGTGGGGTGAGGAGGTCATTGCCAAGTAACCCAATTTGAATTGGGGTAAAATCTTAAGGAATAAATTATAGATTTCCAACCCTATGAGTGCTCAAACTACTATGAGGTTAACTAGAATGCTAATGAAAATGACATGTAAAATAAAATGGGGGATTTGTGCAGAAACTTTTTGTACAATCTTTAGCAAATGATCAAGAGATGACACTTTTGTTTTATGCACCAATGTTGGGGGAAATATTGGGATTATGTCATCAAAAGGTAAAAGTATATGGGTTAATGATGCTTTACCATGATATTTAGTTATTAACTAAAGGATAGGCTAGGTCAAAGGTCATTATCATTAATCTTTAAATAAAACCATAACGATTTCACCCATTATCTCATTCGATCACCTAACAAGTGTGAAATTCCTAATCACCCAAAACCTATATCAAGCATCCCTATTTCTAGGGTGGTGCTCTTGACATGATTTACAGTCCTAATAAAGAAATTTCTAAGATTTCAAAAGGGTGCAAACCATAGGCTTAATTGTCCAACATTACCTAGTCCCCCTATAACCCTTATTCAAGTATTTTATGGGTTATATCATATTCACCTTCATCCCTCTTTTAAAGATGATAAAAGTTTTCTAGAGTTTGGGGTTTTCACCCATAAAACCCATTAGGAAATTTGGGGCTTTCTCCCTTCAAATTCCAACTCATAAGCTCAAGCAACGGTGTAATCCCTACTAAACAACAAACAATCATGCGAACAAAACAATACCAACACAAAATTTTCACTCTAGTTCAACATAATCCCAAGACTAAATTACTTAGATACTTATGAATAAAGTAAAGAGAGATATACCATAAGGACTATCTAAAGCATTTATTCTTTACAAAAATACTAGGAAATCTATCTTCTAGAATTAATTACATACTTTCCAAATTAGGGTTTCAAGTTTTCAATTCAAAATATATTATGAGATAAGCAATGTTCCAAGAAGAAAGGGTTTTGGGCTTTATATGGTTTTGAATTCAATTCTGTAATTTTATAAATCTGCCCCTTGGTATAATCCCGCTGAACCGCCATCAGGGCTATGTGACTGTAATTTAATGAACTTTTCTTTAATGTCATGCTTGAGGTCAGCAGACCACGACTGCGGTACCTGAGGACCTTTGCTCCAAGTCTTCTGTTGCATTTTCTTGCTTTCTTTTGATCATTTTAAGCTCCTTTTCTCATCTATTAATTTCTTCAACTCTATGCTTGTAGAGAGGGGATATTAGTGCATTTAATATAGTTATGTCTCATTTTATAAATTTAAATAGGGTAATGTGCATGAGTGATTAGTACAAATTTGTGGTAAAATCACCGCTCATCAATACCCCCAGCTTAAAATATTTCTTATCCTCAAACACTACCACCCTCTAATATGAGCCATTCTCCATGTATGCCCCAATTTACCTCACAATTATAAAGAAGACTCCAACTAGATTGGAACCATAAAAATCATTTCACACAAGGACAAGAGGATTTCCACGACACCCCTCACCATAACATAGAATAGCAAAAAATGTAGGAGAAACCATGTAGCACCTCCTCACATTCTAAAAATGGATCATATTTTTACTACAATAATATTTTACCTTTGTTTATCTTATTGTGCGGAAGGTGACAAAATTACCCACTTTCACTAGTTTACAAGCCTCCCCACAAGAGACGGCAAAACAAATTTACGCACCTAATTACCAATCATGCACAAAGGAATTTTAAGTACAAACACTAACTCTCTTAAGAAATTCTCCATGTTAATAAGTACCATACCATAGGCTTGCCCATATTTTCAATCACCACTACAATGATCACACTTAGTTGGGAATCACAAAAGGCTTTTTAAGCTTGTAAAGCAGGTTTTAGGGTAGGGTAGGATATTAGCTTAGGATTATAAGGCTAATCCCTCATTGAACTTCTACACAAAATATTTTCATGCATTGCTATTGGGCCACTTCTTTCTATTACAAATTAGCCTATTTTTTTTCTTATTTTCTTTACCCATTGATGTGTAAGCCGATGCTAACACATTTGAAGATTTTAACTCTGAATAATTGTGAAGTCTTAAGAAACTTTTGTTGTTTTTGATCAATTTTTACTATTTTCTGATACAAGTCATCAGGGAGGAAATCAAAGGAAAGAAGAATAAAACAGTTGAAATCAGGTGGAAATAAGCTGAAATGTATCTGACGATCATTTTAAAGCAGCGTAAAATATGGGACAGGCTATCAAAGTCACCATCAAGATTAGACAGAACCTGATAATATTAGATGAACTATAATGATGATTCGGAAGGGCCGCCAAATATTTTACATCTCGTCAAAATTGACATCAACCAAAGAGCAGAGTATACTGATTTCTGGTGAACTGTGACGCCAGTTTGCAAGCGCTGTCAAGAATTTTGATACGCCGTTAGGTTTTTCATCTGAAGAGTCAGAAGATAACATTCACTAAAACCTTTGACAAAATCTCACACACATCGTCAGCCAGTTGACACACCGTCAAGATCGTCGACTTCCAATCTAAAGAGAAATCTAAAACTTTAAGTTTATTTCCTTATTTAGGGTTGACTATTTAAAGACTTGTTTTAGGGTTTTTAAGGGGAATAGGTCATTATCTATCATACATCAACCCTGAGAAGAGAGGGACGTACATTGCTCTCTTTTATCAATTATTTTTCTTGTTCCTTATCAACTATTTTTCTTGTTCCTTATCAACTATTTTTGGTTTTCCACCTTGTGATTAAATTAATGGAACTACTTGTTGTTTTTTTCAATCCATTTATAAGTTTATCCTTATCATCATGAATTCAACTTGTTACTTCATTCATCAAATCATGAGCGACTAATTCCATTAGCCGGAGTTATGAGATCCATGGATTAGGGTTTGATATGATGCTAAGTGTTTAACTTCAAAGAGTAGTCGAACATCTTGAAATTCTATTGTTTTAACTAAAATCTAGTGGTTGCAAACATTAGATTATGCCTTAGGTTTTATTTGCTTCTAGTGGAGAAGTAGACTAGAGGTCGTGAATTATCACCAAGGACTCGGAAGCTACCAACCTTCTATTTAATGATTGATGTCGTAATTGGATTAATCTACAAGAGATAATATCCTATTTGAAATAGATAAGTTATCTAAGTTTGAGAGAATTAGATAATAAATTGTCTGGTAAGGTCGAGAGATAAGTCAAAAAGTATCATAGTAAAGGATATTTTGTTGTTTTTACTTACTCCATGAATCCCCAACATTACCTAGTATTTGTTAACTCCCAATACCCATGGTGAACATAACTCTGGTTTCTCATTTATATTGATTACAACACTAAAGTATAGAAAGTGAAAATTGACTCTCTGTGAAATTTAAACCCCCACCTTCAGAAATAATAAACTACCAATAAAGAATTTGATAAACAAATCAAAGTTCACACCTTATTACCTATGGGATTCGACCCCAACATTGTTGGTTTTAATATTGATAATGATCGCTTACACCCATACAAGAGTGTAATTTGAACGTTATCAAAAATGGAACTGTTACCGGGGAATACGATTGTAGACTAAAAGTTTGCGTGCGAAAATTTACTGATAGTTAAGTTTCCTTGATTTACATTTATTTGTTGTTTTTGTTTATTGTAGGTACTATGTTGTTTATGCCAAATACAAGAAGTTCTGAAGAACCACTATTACCAATCAATCCAGAACCTCAACTGATAGGAAAAATGGCTAAACAACAAAAATCAGAAAGACTAGCTTCTATGGCCAGGGCTCTAGTAAATCTGCAAATTTAGGTCAACAAGCACATCACAAAAACTCTGATGATGAAGACTTGGGTGATGAGGAATTACTGAATCCACAAAACCTAAGGTGAGCTGAATAAGTTGATGCACCAATGCAGCGAAACATCAACAGAAATCATCCAGTTCGAAGAAGATATGGGCAACAACCTATGCAATATGAGGCTGATAAAGATGATGAAGGAATGGACGGAGCTGGCGCAACAGGTGCTATCATTTCTCTACCGTTGACACAAGGTGCAAAATTCAGCATAACAAGCACCATGATCCAACTCCTGAATCTAAAAGGGTTATTTGGAGGCTTGCCTGGTGATGATCCGAACATGCATTTGGTGAAATTCATCACCATTTGCAAATACTTTGACAATCTGGGACTGAGCCAGAATACGGTCAGGTTGAGATTGTTTCCTTTGTATCTGTCTGGGGAGGCAACGATGTGGTTGAATGAGTTAGAGCCCAATTCTATAAACAATTGGAGATAGTTGAAAGCTACATTCCTAGAATGGTTCTTTCCACCCTCTAATAGATTACAGTTAAGGGATGAAATAGCAACTTTAGACAACTTTCGACTGCTTGCGACTGAAGCACTGCATAAAACCTGGGAAAGATTTAAGAAGAAACTTACACAATGTCCGAACTCTAATATGATGGATTTTTACTTGATAAAGACTTTGTATAGAGCTGTTAACTCTATGACGAAGCCTATTGTTGATAATGCTGCAGGTGGTTCTTTCATTGACTTCTCTTTTCTACATGCTTCTGATATGCTCAATAGAATGACCAAGCAGATTCAAGCTTGGCACACTAGGGAGTCTATAGTAGCTATCCCGACTATTGTTGGTGGTATTACTGAGGAGCAACATAGAAGGGATGAGGAGCAAGATCAGGACATGGTCTACTTGATGATGCAGATAGAGTTGCTCTACAGGCACTTACTATCCGAAAAGATTAAAATGGTTAAGGCTGTGGAATCTCAGGGTACTGTGTCTACAGGTGCTGATGCTGAGGCAAACTATGTGAGTAATCAAGGGGGTTTTCGAGGAAATAGCCAAGGGAACCAAGGTCGAACTTTCTATGACAAGCCTGATTATAAAGATAGGGAGAAGGGACATTAGAGAAATAATAATGACAGAAGTGGTTTATATATTCCTCCTGGGAGTCGGGATGCTGCGACGACTAATTCTGGCAAGAAATCCATAGAGAATATGATGGAAAAGCTGTTGAAGGGAGTTGAAGCTACCAACTCGAGGGTAACTACTATGAGAAGCAAATTTTCTACCCTCAATCAGTTGGTTAGCTCATACTCTATTTTAATTAAGTAGTTTGAGCAACAAATAAGCCAACTATCGGCTACTCTAAACTAGAGAAAAGCTGGTACTTTACCTAGTGATATGGATTAGAACTTGTGGACTGATGGCTCTTATTTGGCGATTACCACTCAAAGTAGAAAAATGTTATCTAGCCCTTCTATGGGCAAAGTTGTAGAAAAGGAGGTAAATATTGATAAATCAAAAGAATGCAATCCAATGGAGTCTGAGAATATGGATGGTTTTGTTGATATTTCAAAGAAAGAAGACAAAAAGAAAGGGGAAGTGGTATTGAAAGAAATGCTAAGAAACCACCTCCCTTTCCTCAGAGATTGAAGAAGAAAGCAGACAATGAAAAATTTAGCAAGTTTATGGAAATAATGAAACAACTGACAGTGAATGTGCCATTGATGGAGACACTTGAGCAAATGCCAAACTATGCTAAATTTATAAAGAAAATACTAACAAAGAAGCGGAAGGTAAGCTGTGAGCCGATGGACAACATCCACCACTGTCGCATTATTTCTTTACAATCCTCAGAGCAGAAAAAGCCTGACCCTGGAGCATTTACCATACCATGCATAGTTGGGTCCATGAAGTTTACCGAAGCTTTATGTAACTTAGAAGCAAGTATTAATCTGATGCCCCTTCGTACCTACAAGAATCTTGGATTGGGGGAACCTACCCCCACAATGATGTATTTTGTGATGGCAGATAGGTCGTTGAAACGACCAGTTGATATATTACATAATGTGCTGGTGAAGGTGGATGACTTTATTCTGCCTGTAGACATTGTGATATTGGATTGTGATGTTGATTTTAAGGTACCCATCATCTTGGGTAGACCATTATTAGCCACGGGAAGAGTGTTGGTTAATATAGAGATCAATGAGCTAAAGTTCAGGTATGGAAAAAGAGAGGCCATATTTAAAATACATCCTCCAATGAAGCAGTTGAAGGAGATAAATATATTCTCGATTGTTGATGTATTCTAGGAAGAAGGTAATAAGGTACTGATACGGTATCTTAATGAAGTCTGAGTAGTCAAGATAATAAAGTCATGTCGTGATGTTAAATCAGGCGCTGTTTGGGAAGCAACCCAATGTTTTAATTTTATTGCACTTGTGTTTTTTAATTTTTGTAACTAAAAGTTATACAAAGGAGGTGAACTGGTTTCAGCCAGCTTGAGAAGGTTGACGTCAATTTTGACGGGCTTTCACAAGTATGACAAGCCATGAGAAATGGCATCAAAATAATCAAGTCAAAGCCTTATTCTATTAAGGGTGACGACAATTTTGAAGCGCCATCCAATATCTGACGTGCCATCAAAAATGCCATCAAATAAGTTGAGCCCAGCTTAAAAATTTTGGGCTAACCCATCCCAACAATAGTTGTTCACATTCCCACATACTTTAGATAATTTCTCTTCCAGTTTTGGTTTTGTTTCCTTAGAGATTTATTTCCCTTCCTTTTTCAAATTTAATTCCTTCTAAGGCAAAATTTTAAGACTTTCCTTGTTGAAGCCTAAGAGTTAAGTCAAGAAATCCTCTCACTCTCTCATCATAGTCTTTTTTCACTCAAAATTCAAAGTGCTCAGAGTACATCAACTAAGTGTCGACATCCAGGTATGAGAAAAACTTCAACTTTATCTTCCTTTGGATCAATTGTGAACTACAAGAAACCTTGGTTTTAAAGGGGTGATCTGAACCCATTAACATACTTCAAGCCGCTTCAAAAACTTGGATTTGTAGGGTTATGCGGTATAATCTTATGGAAATATCAGTAAACAACATGACCTAAGTTGAAATTGAGAATAATGATAGAAGAAAAATCAAGTAAAAAGAAGTTAGAAAATGTAATGTGGTCATAGGGCAATTTTCACGGCCTTGCACCCGTGTGATGGCCATTCAAAAATGCCATCAAAATCTGAGAAGTTTTTTAGATTCTAGATAAGGTTGACGATGCTTTTGAAGTGCCGTCACACCTATGACGAAAAATCAGAAAGGTTGTCAATCCTGGGAACTAAAAACAGTGTTGATGTTAAACTGAGGTGATCATTCTTCTTTTCTTGTTTCATTATGAGTACTAATTAAGGATTTCTATGTTGTACAGAACTGAGCATGGTACCTGAGTAAAATAATCCAACCACACCAAAGAAAGCGCTAAAGAGAGTGTACCTCGACAACTTGTCAATGATGACTCTAATTATGAAGACGAGGTTCCTTTGATTAGATGGAAAAGAAAGAGGACTAGTCCAAAGATTCCACCTCCACCTAAGCCTATTGAGGTGAAGGATACTGATGATACTGAGGTAACAACCTCATCTGAGCAAACTTTACAGAAACAAAGATCAGAACACACTGATCAAGGGTCTGAGAGCATTGAATAAGAAGTTGAAACTGAAGATTCTGAGAGGCCTGCAACTAAAGAAACTGAGTCTAAATCACCATCTTCAGAGCAGCAAGGTGATAAAGATTCTCCTGTACGAAGAACTTTAGTGAAATGGAAAAACCTCGAGGTTAGGAACCATGTGAGATGGCGAATCCATGGGGATGAAACGATCTATTTAGATGGACTTCGCAGAACAAATCGATGAAGTGCCAGAAGGCCAATTCTAGAGGAGGCGAAGATTATCACTACAGGGTACGATACATAAACTCAAGGAGTATGGTCTGGAGTAGACTACTAGGGGAAGTGGTGTTTACTTTCCTTCGTTGGTCTGGGAGTTCTATGCAAAATACCAGGCTACGGTGGAAAATATATGCAAAAAAAGGGATAGAACTTCATATAAGCCTCTTCTCACAAAAGTTATAGTACGTAAAGTGAGGGTAGATGTATTAGATGCCACCATAAATAGGTTTATTCATGGGCCAGTCGTCGTCCCATAAGCCAGCTTACCTATATTTTATGCCTAGTTGAAGCATCAAGAAAAGCAGCACAAGTGGCTAACGACTCTCATAGTAGATAGGGAACTGGAGTAGTTTAATAATCCGGCAGAAAAGATTACCAAAGCGTCTCTAAATTAAGAGGCAAGATTTTGGTGGGTTTTAATACGAATTTATCTAATACCCACCGAGGGATGATCGAGAAATATTGGTTGTAAGCTTGATCGATAGAACCACCTTGGACTTTGGAGAAATTATAGCAGAAGAGATAAAGATTCGACTCGCAAGACCCGATGCTACATATCCATTCCCATGTCTGATTACTAGGTTGTGTGAGGAAGCTCATGTAACTAAAATTTTATGTATTGATGATGAGATACATGCCAAGAAGACTCGCAACCCTATCCGTTAAAATAAAATTCGGCTGGTCTTGCAACTTGATCAAGATGCAGTTGGTGCAGCAGATCATCCAGTCATTGAGACTGTTGCAGCACTAGATGTGGGGGTGAAAAGCACCAAAATTGTACCACCACCACTACCAGCATATTTAGCTCAGGCATGTTCAGTGCCTCAAAGTGAGCCGACTGCTTTAGTTCCTCCAACAGCAACAAGGTCAGCATTTCAGTCGATTGATATCAGAAAGGTGTCCAAGCAAGCAAATTGGTGTGAGGTTCATCTATAGGCCTTCGCCAAAGAATTTACTGGTACTGTAGACCAAAGAGTCAAAGATGCACTTGATGCTGAACTACAAACTTTCATGACCTTGCTTGGGCAGGTGGGAGATCATGAGAATAGATTCGATGCTTAGGTAAGAGAGATGATAGATGCTGATCTTGCTAGTTTCATGACTGCATTGGAAAAGGTAAAGGTTCAGGTTGGGATGCTGCAACATCACCAAATTATGGTGCCAACAGGATCAGCCATGCATGATGTAGAGGAAGACATTCCTATACTTAATCTTATTGCAGATTCCACAAAGAAAAAAAAGAAAAAGGGGCAAAAAAAAGTCAAAAGCAAAAGAGATGATCCTGATAGTGAAGAAGAGAGAAAGGCTAAAAAGAAAGTAAAGAAAAAGAAAGAGAAGGAGAACTTGAAAAGTGTAAGACTGGAGTCTCTAGCTGACACAAAGAAATGGGAAACAGCCATCAGAGCTAGAGCTGCAGGTGCTTCATCGAGCCAGGCTCCAGCTACTGCTAAGGCTGATGCTACGAGTAGGGAAAAGATAGTTGATGATGCGATGGAAGGGTCGTAGACCCAGAACCCACAGGCTTGATGTTTTAAGGTATATCCTAACCCATAGTGCTTTTTATTTCTTGATTTTATGTTGAGGGTATAGTGAAACTATTATTGTAACACGTTCTGTGGATAATTAGGAGTAGGGAAAATACTTGAGGCAGTTAGCTCATTTTATGAATTTTGAGTACCTCTCCAGTGGTCTGATATGCTATGAACTATGTGAAGTGCATATACTTGTGTTCCATGTGCATGTAAGGTCTTACTCAGTTCCCATTGTGCGTTGAATCTAGAACTTGCCCAGTTAGTTGGGCCATAGTCATAGGATGGCATTTAGGAAAGGATCATAGGCCGTTTTTGCATGTTAACCCATTTTAGCTTAAATGACCATCCTAGTGTGAACAATATCCCTTGATCCCTTTTTGAGCCTAAATAGCCTAATTCTTTCTGGTAAACCTTTCACCTTCCCATTATATCACAATGAACCTATTTTGGCCCCGGTCCTCCTTGGACACTGTGCACCTTAACTTATGCAAATAGACTAAGTTGAGGGTGGCTACTATAGGGGTGCGTGATGCATTATTAGAATGAAGAGAGGCAAAATAAGGAAAATGAATAACAAGTTGGGTGTAGTGAAAAAAATAGAAAAGAGAAAACTGAAAATGTTGATCTAATGCTTGAACGGACAGCAACCCTCTTGAGAATACTTGACAAATAAAAAAGGGAAGAAAAGAAGGTCAAAATTTGAAATCCCATGAGTTAATGTAGTGCCAAGGAGGTGTAGTCACTATGAAATACCCTTGAATGTCATACAATCCCTTAGCCTACATTACAAGCTTAGAAAATTCCTATAGTGATCCTAACTGACTTATCTGAAGACTTCGGTACTGACTATAAGGGCAAGCCTATGGCATTCAATGTGCAATGTTGGAACATCGTTCTGAGAGTGAGTCATACGTTCATACCTATGTCTATGCATGTGAATCTGAATGAGAAAGGGATTTATTTGTTATGATGGCACACCAGGTATTTTGCTATTAACTAGTTTGTTCGGAGAATGTAATTTGGGTATGTGCTAGGTTGTTATTGCTGAGATGTCTTCCATATCTAGATGCTTGTGATTTACATGGTTGTTTTCAAATATTAGACACAGTTGATTTTATTTTTATTGATCATGGAGATGGTGTATGTATTCTGAACTGATAAGAATAGTTAGCTGCAGAAAAGTACTTTGTTGACTCCTAATTATGTTTTGATTGCTTGAGGACAAGCAATTGTTTAAGTTGAGGGTGTTGATGTGTGGGCCGATGCTAACACATTTGAAGCTTTTAACTCTGAATAATTGTGAAGTATTAAGCAACTTTTGTTATTTTTGAACATTTTTAATTGTTTTTAAATACAAGTGATCGGGGAGGAAACCAAAGGAAAGAAGAATAAAACAGTTGAAATCTGGTGAAAATAAGCTGAAATGTATCTGACAATCATTTTGAAGCACTGTCACACATGGGACAGGCTGTCAAAGCCACCATCAAGATTAAACTGAACCTAAGAAGATTAGATGAACTGTGACGATGATTCAAAAGGGCCATGAAATATTTGACATCTCGTCAAAATCACCGTCAACCAGAGGGCATAGTATGCTGATTTCCAGTGAAGTGTGACGCTATTTTGCAAGCGCCGTCAAGAATTTTAACACACCGTTAGGTTTGCCTTCTAAAGAGTTATAACATAAAAATTCATTAGAACCTTTAACGACATCTTGCACACATCGTCAGATATCTGACACGCCGTCAAGATCGCGTTCATCCAATCCAAAGACAAAACTGAAATTTTCAGTTATTTCCTAATTTATGGTTGACTATTTAAGGACTTGTTTCAAAGTTTTTAAGGGGAATCGATCATTATCTATCATACATTAACCCTGATAAAAGAGGGACGTACATTGTTCTCTTTCATCAATTATTGTTCTTGTTTCTTATCAAATATTTTTGGTTTTCTACCTTGCGATTAAATTGAAGGAACTACTTGTTGTTGTATTTCAATCCCTTTGTAAGTTTATCCTTATCATCACGAATTTAACTTGTTATTTCATTCATCAAATCATGAGCGGCTAATTCTATTAGCCGGAGTTTTGGGATCTATAGATTAGGGTTTGATATGATGCTAGGTGTTTAACGGATTCAAAAAGTAGCAGAACATCCTAAAATTCTATTGGTTTAGCTGAAATTTAGTGGTTGGAAACATTAGATTATGCCTTACATTTTATTTTCTTCTAACGGAGAAATAGACTAGAGGTCGTGTATTATCAACAGGGACTCGGAAGCTATCAACCTTCTGTTTAATGGTTGATGTCGTAACTGGATTAATCTACCTGAGATAACACCCTATTGGAAATAGATAAGTTATCTAAGTTCGAGAGCATTAGATAATAAATTGTCTGGTAAGGTCGAGAGATAAGTCTGAAAGTATCATAGTCAAGGATATTCTGCTATTTCTACTTACTCCAAGAATTCCCAGCATTACCTAGTATTCGTTAACTCCCAATACCAAAGGAGAACATAACTCTGGTTTCTCAGTTATATTGATTACAGCACTAAAATATAGAAAGTGAAAATTGACTCTCTGAAATTTAAATTCCCACCTTCAGAAACAGTAAACTACCAGTAAAGCATTTCATAAACAAATTGAAGTTCACACCCTATTCTCTGTGGGATTCGACCCCAACCTAGTTGGGTTTTATACTGACAACGATCGCTTACATCCATACAAGAGTGTAATTTGAGCGTTATAACCCATATTCTTTTCACCTCTTATTCTTTACTCTTGATACGATAATTTAACTGTTATACATTCATATATTTTGGTGGACCTTCTCTTTCTTAAAAGAAAAAAGCTTACTTGTTTAAGCTCATAGGCACTTTCTTGTGACTTCATGGCTCAATTACACTTTCTTTTTCTTTACACCACCCCCTACGTAGGATTTTAGCCTCAATTTGTATTCTTATGTTCAAGGAGGATAGGATTCAAGAGAGGATGAGTAGAAGGGTCACGGCTTATAATGCTTTTGCCAAAGAAGAGTCCAAAGGCTTAAAGAGAGTGACTAGGGGTAACTCCTATGATCAAGAATAATCAAAATTTATTTTTGAAAGACTAATGGGGCAAGTTCTAGATGATTCAAGTGCACATAAGATGTAGACAATTTAGTTCACACACATGGCATGCAAATGTTGTGAAGGGGGTTCAGTTGTTCTACCCCATAAAGACCAAAAATGGAGTGCTCACTATTTTTCTAAAATTAATTACAAAGTCATGAAAAAAGAGAAAGTTCTGTCACAAGGTTGCTCATATCCATGCCTTTGAATTTTGCAATATTTTTGGACGGAGGGGGTTGTTTGCTTTAGTTTTCGTACCATGAATAATTTTATAATCCTAACAACAACCCAAGCTATAGTATAACATTATGACACTTAGTATGGGCGAACCACCCATATGGTTACTCTGGCTTCACCAATGGGTATAAGAGCGATCCCAAATTTTTAATGCCACAAGTACTGAGACTTTCCCTTCATATCATGGCCTTGATAGCATAGGTACTCAGATTTCACTTGCATCCATGGTTACTATCTAAAATTAGCTATCATATGCAAACTCATACCTTGATCTACATTAAGAGAGCATAATCGGGATGAGTATGATCTATTTGTACTCAATAAGAAATATAGGGCGATTTAGCAAAGTAGAAAATAAAGCATATAAAATACACACCATGTACATGTAATAAGAAAATGTCCTAAATGGTATCCCACACCATCTCCACTAACAATTTTATAATATACACATATATGAAATACATGTACCAGTAGAAACAAAAATAGATAGATATCAAATCAAACACATCAAAGAAGTACAAATAGATAAATATCACATCAAGAACAAAACTACAACACAGAATATATGTAATAAATAAATGCAATAAAAAAAAGAAGATGATAATAATAATGATGACTTGATGCCGAGGTTGTCGCACAACCTTCATACATACATCAATTTTAGCTTATAGGTAGGACCCATGGGGGATTTACAACACACATACAATACAATATCTATAACTCTGCTCCAATTTATCCATCAATAAAAAATTTCTTAAGATGTCATATTTTTTGTAAGAAAAAGCCAGTATTACTAGTATTTCCACTATGGTATCAATATTTCAAAAATGTATTTGGTATAAGGATTTAATGCACACAAAAAACCAAAATGATAATTTCCAAATCCAACCAATAAACCAACTATGTGAGCCAGAATTCACTTAATAAACCAACCATCCATGAATCTAATAAAATGCATATGCCAATAGGGTAAAATACCCAATAATATGCAATAGTGTTTTTAATCATAAAGGACATAATCAAATATAGATATACAGGGCCAACAATATCATACAAGGCCTCTCATAGTAATCTATGACAAATAATGTCTAAATACCACCAAATTAAAATAATATCGGCCCCTACATAGGCACAACCCAATAATATAACTATTTTCATAATTGGTTCTAAAATTACCCATTAGATTTTTTTTTATTTACGCACATTTTCACTACTTAGATTTTTCCTATAGATTCCCCACATAATTTAATACTAGCTAGAACTGACAATTTGGTAACTGGACAGTTTGTTTGATTTTTAGAGTGAATTACCTAGTATCAAGCATTCATAGGTTCAATTTGGCTACAATTCTAAAAAATCGGTCAAATGACCCTACATGCCAATTCTAACTATTCCAAAAAAACTCTCAAACATTGGTTTTAGGCTAGATAGATACTTGGTTCAGGTCTCAAGTCTCTCAAAATCATTTTAGGCTATTGATCAATAGTTAAGAAAAATGACAAATTGGTGTGGGACCCACTTTTTATTAAAACAACCTTGGATTAAAGGTTTGAATATGTCATTGAGTCAAGAACATTGAATTTAATATAATAGCATAGTTTGTTTTATTATATGAGATTTTGGATAAATACTGAGGGGTTGGCAGAGACTCAAAAATATTACAACACTGCAATTGGTGCCTGATATCTTGTGTGACCACTAAAGAATCCCTTTGAGAGCATTAGTCAGGGGAGATTTAGCAGCCTATTAGGCTTTTTAATGGCCTTAAATCAGCCAATAGGTGGTACTTTAGAGGCATAAGTTTAGCAGTTAGCGCTAAGGAAGACTGTGGTTCACTTTAGCGGCCTAGCTTATAGGGTCGGCTACTTCTTTAGCAGTACTAGGTGATTAAGCAGTGACCGCTAAATCAGCCTAGGGTCCAATTTACCAGTACTCACCTTCTTAGGTAAGGTTTAAATACCCCTACTTAGCCTGATTTCACTATTCTTCTCCCATTCTCAAGAGTCTAAAACCCTAAATAGTATGAAAACTTGGGAGAAACATTTATAAGTGAACTTGGAGCTTAGAAAAAGTTTATTTACTTGATTCTTTATCAAATTTTTTGTAAGCTTTCATTAATTTTATGCATAAATTATCCCTTCTTATCCATTATCCTTAAAGGGTTGATGACTTAATTTTAGAATAATTATAGCTCAGAATACACCCATTTTAAGGATAAATGTTCCTTAAGCATAGAGGGATGATGTGTTGGTTTATAGTATTTGATTTCGTAGATAGGCCCCATATAGGTTTTTTTTATGTAAATTTGGACCTAAAGTATAATTGTTCAATATGGGTATGATTATTCTCATTTTTATAAGTGAATGTGATTTTGATAGTGTGGTACCTAGTAGAAGCTTCTAGGAAAGGGAATTCAGTGATTTAGCTGATTTATAGGGCTTGTCTTTGGCGTGTAAGAATGCTTGGTTTACCTTATTCATAGATTGAGTTTTCTCATAGTACGATTATGCTATTATGTTAGATATGGGATAGGATTAGGTGTTGGAAGTATGAATGAGAACATTTGGTTTAGTAGGACCATTTAGGATATCTTGAAATCTTAAACTTAAAGTAATTCGAGTAGTTATTCATTTTATAGGTGAATTTTAATTTGTGGCCTATGTTTATAAAAAAAATGCCTTAGTTACTCAAACTAGGTAAAATTGCATTCGTTGCCATTATTTTGCAGGGGATTGACTTAGTCATTCTTGTTTTGGATGAATTTCTATCTTACAACTCTTTCTGGCATACTCAACCTCTAGAAAATAACTTAGATACCTTAGCCTAGTTTGGGGGAGATGTTGCCTAAAATGGATTTTGGGAATTAGAGCGAGCCCCTTTGGCCACCTTATGCTAAGATTTATGTTAGCCGTATATAGTTATTATGAATGATATACCCTTATTAATCTTTGGTTTGAGACTTGAGTTGGATGAATGTATTTAATTAGTATGTTAGTTTAAAATTGGAAGATTGGTGCCATTTTTGGGTATATCTCGATATGATTAATGAAATATATTATATATATTTGATTATTAAATTTCTTTTAGATATGATTAATGACTTATAAATATGATTATTGATATGGCTCGAAACATAATTAATGACCTATATATATATGATTATTAGTATGTCTTCTAGATATGATTAATCATATGGCCTATTGACAAGCTTAATATTATAGATATTGAGACCAAAAATTATATGGATTATGGATATAATATGACTTACAAATATGATATGGCTTATAGATTTGATATGGCTTATAGATATGATATGGCTCATAGATATGATATGTCTTATAGATATGATTAATGATATATAGATATTGTTAATTACTTATAGACATGATTAAGGGCTTATAGATATAGCAAATGGCTTATAGATATGATTAATGTCTTATAGAAATAGTTAATGGTTTATAGATACAATTAGTTCATTGATATGATTATTAATTATGAGTTTTTGTTCGAGTCTTCCAACTGATAATGATCTTAATAACATGAGTTTCGATTCAATCCCAACAAATAATGACTATGATGATGATGCTATTTTGTTCTAATTCAAGTCCAACATTAGGAATTATTTATGAGATGATACATTTCGAATGTATTCTTTGTTATGGCAAGGTAATTTGGTAATTTACTGCTATATGGTTGCTTTGTTTACTTTGTTATATCCTTCAGTCTTATGAGGGCATGCATTGTGTTATATACTTTTCCACACTTATTTAATTATGGAGGATAATATTGTAGTTATAATGGCATGAGCTTTATGTTATTATTGCGTGTGCATTTATTTATTTATGTATAGTTATGTTGGAGCTTATTTTAGGTTTTCTCTTTTTTCCTTAACTTAGCTTATTTTAACTTGTACCTTATCATACTTATATCATGATTAGTTCAGTCGACCTTTGATGCCTACTGGGTACCCATAGTTCGGTACTCATACTATTCTTTTTTATCTATTTGGTGCATATCTTAGTACTAGTTGTTGGTGCTTATTCTTTGATCATGCTAAGTGATTTCGAAGATTGAATGAGCTCTTAGTGCTGGAGTTACCCCTTTTCTTTCTATTTATATATATGTCATGTCTTTTATCTTTAAGCCAGATAGTATTTGACTAATTAGTACTCGTAATTCATTTATGGTAGCTCTTGTACCAATATTTCTATGTCTTGGGATGGTTATTGATTTCCTATCTATCTACTAGGCTTGTATGACTATATTATTGCTATTTAAGTCATTAATAGTTAATTTTTTTATCTTAGGCTATTTTCCACTAAGTTATCCCATTGTATCTGGCTTTAAGCTATTGTTCAACTTACCTACTAGTGGGATAAAGTAGGTTCCATCATGACTCATAAATTCGGTCATGAAAAATTTGTATTAGAGCCAAGGTTTCACCGTTATTATTGGTACAAGAGCAAGTGTCCATTATAGTCCCACAACTTGGAATGATGGCATCCGCTTCTCATCTTTGAGAGGCCATAAGACATTATTAGGATTTCTTCACTTCTTTCATTCATTTCTTGAAAAGATTCTATCTTGGTTTTTAAAGTATTTCTTAAGTTTCACTCTTTCACATATTTCTAGGACATATGCTACTACTATATGAGATAAAGGTCCTGAGATCGAGCCTAGGTGTCCTGTTAATGTTTCTGGATAACCAAGTAGTCATGGACAGCATAGAGATGTGTCCCCATCTAGGGGCAAGGATAGGGGGCCTTCACCAAACCCTATTCTTTCTCCTGAGCCAGAGATTTTTCTATCCCACCCAGTGGCGGGCCATGGACCATCCCAAGATCCACTGAGGTTTATTTTTTCTTCAGTGTTTATGGATGCTTTGGTAAAACATTTTGGATTGGTTGGTGTATACCATCTGACGGTGCAGGGCCTACAAATTAGAGTCTTACTAAGAATGGAAAAAATCTATAGTTGTGACTTTAAGAGTTGAGGTCCCTTCTACACTAGTAGTTACTCATCTCGTAGTAATCCTTTAATAACTCTAACTATCTTCTTTGATGCAGATTCACATCTTTTTGAAAGAACACATACTGAAGGCTTTTGAGGATAAATTCTAATGCCATCACCAGAAATAATATGTCCAAGGAAAGCTACTGATCTTAGCTAGAATACACACGTACTGAATTTAGCGAATAACTGATAAGCTCTTAGAGTCTTAAGCACTACTCTAAGGTAGTCTGTATGATCGTTTTCTCTATGAGAGTAAATAAGAATGTCATCAATAAAGACTATGATGAACATGTACAAGTACTACTTGAATACTCGATTCATCAAGTCCATGAAGGTTGCTGGGGCATGTGTAAGACCGAAGGACATGACTAGAAATTCAAAGTGACCATATCGAGTTCGGAAAGCTATTTTTAGAATGTCACATTCCCTTACACTAAGTGTATGATAGCTTGATCTGAGGTCTTTCTTTGAAAAATAAACAACACCTTTAAGTTGGTCAAACAAGTCATTGATTCTAGAAAGCGGATATTTTTTCTTGACTATGACCTTGTTCAACTGATGATAATCAATACACATTCTAAGAGAATCGTCTTTCTTATTCATGAATAGTATAGGTGTGCCCCACAGAGAGATGTTGGGTTTGATGAATCCCTTATCTAAGAGATCCTTTAACTATTCTTTTGATTCTTTGAGTTCAGTTGGAGCCATTTTGTATGGCTGAATACATATAGGCTGAGTATCTGGGAGAAGGTCTATTCCAAAGGTGATTTCCCTTTTGGGAGGATCTCCCAGGATATCTTCAAGAATTACATCAGAGAATTCATTTATTACTAAAACTAACTCAAGAGTTGATATTTTAGAGTTAGAGTCTTTGACTAAAATAAGATGGTAAATACACCCCTTTGATATCATCTTTTCGGCTCTAAGGTACGAGATCAACTGACCCCTAAGAGCTATAGTACTACCCCTTTATTCGAGGACTGGTTCATTCAAGAACAAAAAATGAACTATTCAATTTCTCTAATAAATTAAGGGATAGCATGAGTGGAGACAATCCATACTGAGAATGATGTCAAAATCCATCATATCTAACTCTACGTGATCAACTGCGGTAACTTTTTGAAATATTATGACCAGATAGTTCTTGTATACCTTTTTGGCTACAATGGAAACACCTTCTAGGGTAGACACTAAAATGGGCTCTACTAGAGATATGGGACTGACTCCGAAGTTGATGGCTATATATGGAGTTACAAAAGAAAGAGAATCTCCAGGGTCTAATAAAGCATAAACATGTAAGTGAAAGACCTGCAACATAATAGAAACTATTTTAGGAGAATTTTCCTGATCTTGGCAGGACTGAAAAGTATATAATCTATTTGAATGCTGACTGCTGGTAGAACTAGAAGTGGCACACTGCTGAGTCAGGTGACAGGATAGAACTGATGACTGATAGGACTGGCCCTGTTGGGGCACATCCCTTCCTTTCTGAGCAACTACTTGACACTCCCAAATTTGATGGCTTGGTTTGCCATACTCGAAGCACACATCACTACTTGCTCTAACTTACTTGATAGTGTCTACCCAATTTCTGACATAGAGGATTTATTTGAGAACTGCTAACACTAAATTGGGACTTAGACCCTCATGCCTTATCTCTATTATCATTTTTGAATTTGGGTACAGGAGCACTGGTTGAAGAAGGTACTGAGGCTGAAAACCTCTAATGTAACTTAGGACGGTTACCACCTTCTGACTTTGGCTGATTCAAATTAAAAATACCCATCCTAGCTCTTTAGTTTTCTCTCTCCCTCTCCATAATCTTTTGATCCTCTATCTATTGAGCATGAACGATCAGTCTAGCCTAGTCCATCTTACTAATCAGCATTACGGTCCTGTACTTCTTGACCACACTATCGTATACTCCACACATAAACTTACTCATATTGGACCTATTATTAGCTTCAACATGAGGAGCATACCTATCTAACTGATTAAACTTAAGGGAATACTCCCACATACTTATGCTTCCTTGCCTCAAATTAATGAACTCTAACTCTTTGGCCTCTCTCAAATCCAATGGGGAAAATCTATCTAAGAAAGTTATGGAAAACTCTTTCCATTCTATATGCCTTGCATCTACACCCCTAACAACCTTCCACTGCTTAAACTAAGTATGGGCTATATGTTGTAGTTGATATGTAGCCAAATCGATATTCTGACTAAATGTCACACCCATAGCATCCATTACCTTATGAAACATATCAAAGAATTCCTGTGGATCCTCTTCAGACTTGGACCCGTGAAAAATAGAGGATTTATCTGGGTGAAATCCCAAAATCTGGTTGCAGTAGTATTGGCCACTTGATTGGTCAGAACAGTAGCTGGCCATTTATTTTGTGTTGTTATTGAATTGGCTAGAGTAGTGAACGCAACTCTAAATTTTATATGAGAGACACACTCGTCCATAGGATTTGCCTGGATGGGATGAGGTGTTGGCTGAGTTCCTATTCTTCTTTTGTTCTTCCTGGGAGGCATGTTTTATAAACAAAAGGAAAAAGTATATTAGATAGAGATTTTAACTTGAGTTCTTGCTCACTCGCACGACATGAACACTGAAAGAATGGAAACTTTTCCTAAATTGCTTATAGCGTCTCGTCCATAAGTGTGGCGTGCTACACACCCATGCACAAGACTCTACTTGAAGTAACTTTCATACTTCCTAGGACACTTTAAAACCTTAGGCTCTGATAACAAGTTTGTAATGATCCGAGACTACCTCCTAGTCATTATACGGTGCTTAAGATATTGAGGGACCACAAGCTAACCTATAAGTTGGTACCTGTTGTGAGCACTGAATAATATAATCATGAATGTTGAAGAATAACTAAATTATGAATCTAGCATAATACTAAAATTTGAATAATCTAAATAGGGAATTGTAGTGTCTAAAAAGCCTCTAAACTGAATACTGTGAGTTGATGGGATAGACCCCAACTATCTCTACTAACTACTGAGATAAAGACATGAAGTAATATAATCTATCCTCAGATGATAAGGACTCACCACTGCTACTAAAACTGCGGATGATCTGAGGGACTAAATACGATTTGGGAATCGAGTGTCAGCACCTATGATTTGATACATCATAGCGCAAAAGAAAGGTATACGATCAAGATTTTGAATATACTGGTATTCTAAATAAGGTAGGCTAGTAAACATAGTCTCATGAATAAAAATAATAATAATTAGTTGGATATGCATGTATAATATGGAGTACTGAATAAAGATCATGGAATCTATTGATACGGAAAATGCATGAAGATCTATAGATACTGAGGATGCATGACCAAACATATAACATAAACTGAGTAAAATCTATCAACTAAAATACTAAAAAATACTAATATCTATATACTTTAGTCAAATAACACTAAGACTGAATAGATGAGCTGGGACTGTAACTAAGACTATTTCTGAGACCGTATCTTAAACTGTGGGAGGTATTATATAACCGACATTTACCAATTTGGGCTAATCGAGGTCCAACCTATAACCCAGTTGGAAGAGTGTTAACACTATGCCACAATCACTAACAATGGCTATGTGCATCCACTAAACTGATATAATGTCCAAAGGACTAAGGGTGGCAACCCTGAACTGACGGGTGACTACTCATATCCTATGCTAGCTTTGTAGTTTTGGAGTATAGGGACTGGTATTAATGACTCAGCCAATCTGATGGGGAAGCCATGATCCCTACACTCACACATTGCTAAATCCTACTCTCAACTAAAAGACACTAAAATACTGACTGTTCTGAGTTTAATTGACTGATATCTGACTATTATAAAAATGCTTATAGTATAATCTGAAGTTATTCAGTAATAAGACTAGAATTAAATAAACAACTATGGATTTTAGGTATTCAATACCCCCAGGACTCAAAACAACAATATTGAAAAGACACTAAAGCTCAGGGGACAAAGCATGAAGGTTTTTATTAAATCAAAACACTTGCAGTTCATGGTTCAAAATAATCATAGAAATGTCCTTGAACAAATAGAAATAGCATGAATCGACACAATAGAGTTAAATCGATGTCTTATTCAATAAATAATAACATTAAAACATAGAGGATTAAACATTAACCATAATTTCGTGGTAACATTGTATAGAATCATAGTTCATGGAGATTCATGGGTGAAATCGCAATTTAAAATGTAATAACTTGAAAAGATCATAATTTTATAATTTAAAAGGGTTGATTGGACTCCATGGATTAAAGGGATCCATGAATGAACATCTAACATACCGGGGATGAAGAATTGGGAAGGATTGATGGAGAGTCCTTGAGGTTTGACCTTGATTCTTGAATGTTAGGGTTTTGCTACTTGAGAGAATGTTCTTGATTATGGGAAAAAATGATTAGACTAATTCCCAATTAGTTTATTAGGGACTTAATTTCATGTTTAGGGCTGACTGGGACAAAGGAAAAGTACTTAAAAGCCCTTGGAATTAAAACTCAGAATTGACTGAAAATCTTAATTTTCTAGGCTATCGCGACGTGGTGCTATCACGTTGTGTCACTGTAATTGGAAAATTGGGATTTTGGCAAGTGCTGCAATGTGGGGAAATCGCCATCCTTCACTGATTGGACTTGGAAGTTCACCGTGATGCGGTGGTATCGCGCTTCGACACTGGAAATGGACAAATGTCAAGTTGTCCTATGGCACGATGCACCATGTTCGTGGACCCTCACTGGAATTCACCATATGGGAGATTGGCCATCTTTGCGATGCGCTAAAGGTTAAAATGGTGGTATTTAATGACTAAAACATAAAATCGCCATAACGTTTTATCCGGTTATCGAATTTAGATGAATTTTATATTGTTTCAAAGCTAACTGAATTTCCTACTTAATGGAAGGCTCTAAACTAAAAAATAATAAATGTTTCAAAAAAATTATATATGAATACTCATATATTGGGACTTATAGTATGCTAGGAAAATACGAGGCACTACACATACCCAACAATTATCAGCTTAGAGTCTGAAAGTTTAATATTTCAAAGATAAACTTTAGAACTTGGTATGGTATGTTTCAATTTATTTCTATGTATTTTCGACTAATGAATGCTCCTGCAACTTTAATGGACCTGATGATTAGAGTGTTTAAGTATATTTGGACTTTTACTCATTGTATTTATTAATGACATCGTTGTTTATCTCATAGTAAGGATGATCATGCAGATCATTTAAAGATTTTGTGGCAAACTCTCACAAATTGTATTATTTTCCAAGTTTAGAAAGTGTGAATTTTCAATGAAATCAATAGCATTCCTTGGTCATATCATTTTCAGTGAGTGAATTTAGGTTGATCTTAAAAAAAAAGATGTTAGAAATTGCCCATTTATCAATCAAACATTAGGAGTTTCTTGTGTTTACCTAGGTATTACATATAGTTTGTTGACATATTTTGCTCTATTTCTTCCCCTATATCTGAATTAACTTAGAATAAAGTCAAGTTCTAGTGGTATGATTATGTTGACAAGAGTATTGTGGATTTAAATATTCAACCTACCTCTAATCCAATTTGACTCTGTTAGAGGATTCAGATGAGCTTGTGGTTTATTGTAATTCTTCTAGAGTTGGCATTGGTTACGTATTGATGTATCATGACAAGGTTATAACATATGCCTCTAGATAGATCAAGCCTCTTGAGAAAAATTGTATAGGTAAATATCTTGAGTTGGCAATAGTGGTTTTTGCCTTAAAAATTTGAAGGCATTATCTTTATAGTGTTTAAATCGATGATTTAACTAATTATAATATCCTTTAGTATTTATTTTAGTCAGAAAGATATAAATTTTGGCTAGATGAGATGGCTAGAGATATTAAAGGATTATGACATGAGTATCTTGTACAATCTGGTAAAGCCAATATATTGTCAAATACTCTAAGCAGGTTGTCTTCGGGTGGTGATGCTCATAGTTTAAAATCTTTCAAGATTGGGATAGAAAGTTTGTTTGGTAAGTTCACAAGCTTTTAAGATTGGGATTTTTGTTGGTTGATTCTGCTAAAGGTAATGTCTTGGCTCAGAATCTTCGTTAATAGCTAGGGTGAGTGAAAAGTAAGATAGTAATTCCCATTTTCTTAAGCTGGAGAAAGATTTTCAAAGTAAAAAAAATTGAGGTTTTCTTATAAGGGGGGATTGTGATCATCATTGTCAGGGCAGACATTGTATTCCATATTTGGATGACTTGAGTCAGTAGATACTTATATAAACTCATAGTTCTTAGTATTCTATTCACCCATGAGTTACTAAGATGTACCATGGTCTATGGTAAGTTTACTTATGGAATGGCATAAAGAATAATATCATCGAATTTCAGGCTATATGTCAAAACTACAAGGGTTATGGTTAACCACCTACAGAGGCTTGGTCACATGATTGAGAATATTAGTATTCTATCATTAACAAATTCATGAGTCATAATGGCCCCTAGTCTATCCTGCCAGAAGGTAAGCTAAAGTACATCTTGAAGCTATTCGTAATGGGCTAACAGGGTGGAAATGCCCCAAAAAAGGCTAAATAAGCAATTTAATACATAAATAAGTAATGCAATAGAAGTGGTATATGAGTATCCATAATATATAAAACCATCCAACAACCTGATAGAGACGGTACAAGAGCTACTATAAATACGATTTGAGTCTAAATATGTAATACCCCGATCATTTCTTAAGCTTAAATCTGTCTTTTGAGTGGATTTGTATGACATCGAAAGAGATTTATCTTTAAACAATGTTGTATTTCTCTAATTTCTACTTTTTTTCATGTAGATCATTGAATAATATTTCCATTGATACCAATTTAATTGAGATCCGACATCGGACGGGGGAGTTATGGCTATTTTACAGAACAGTTTTGGATCGCCCTGGTTTGATGGTCGACTTGGCGGACCATCAGGACCCTGGTGGACCATCAATTTCCCCGTTAAGCCAAGGCATTGACTTATTTTTAAGGCCATCGTGCGACGGCCAAGTGGGTGGACCGTCAAAAAGTTGACAAACCGTCAAGGGGTCCGTCAAGTCGAGACAGAATGTCTCGTTTCTGGCCCTCGAGTGATGGAAGACTTGGTGGTCCATCAGTTTCATGATGGACCATCACTTCGACCATCACATTAAGGCAAACCATTCCATTTTTGCCACTCGAGTGAGGATAATTTGGTGGACCATCAGGAGACTTCATGGACCGTCAGATCAACCGTCACAAGCCCGGATCAGTGAATTTTAGCTTTTTCAAAAGGTCATTTTGGTCATTTCTTCCCTATAAAGTCTTATATATATAT
Organism: Capsicum annuum; assembly: GCF_002878395.1. Lineage (NCBI taxonomy): Eukaryota > Viridiplantae > Streptophyta > Magnoliopsida > Solanales > Solanaceae > Capsicum > Capsicum annuum. The sequence continues at coordinate 67,716,161 of NC_061113.1, read as the reverse complement.
CCTAGTAGAGAATAACTCTTTATTTTTCTCCTTTCTTCTTCCAAGAAACATCTAGAAATTAGGGGTTTTCCAAAACTCAAAAAAATTCAATCTTCTTCCAAGAAATACAAGGATCTTCCATAGATTTGTCCAAGTTGTCCAAGAATTAAGCTCCCCTAGTCAAATGCATCAAGTATCTTAGCTAAAAAATGTAAGGAAGATGTTCCAAACAAGTTTCTACAACTCCAAAATTATAATCCAAGGTATGTGGGGTTTGACCAAGAACATTCCTTTCGTTCTTGTGCCTAAAGATTTACTTTCTATTATTGATTTACATGATTCTGCAAGGGGGTTTACACTCAAATTTATTTATTTATAATTTATGAGATTTGATTTGAATAAGTTTGATATTTATGATTATTCCACCATTATGTTTCTTAAATTGAGAATTTATTCCATGAGTTGTATATTGTCATTACATATTGATAATTTCTGCGCAATATAAGACAACTGTCATGAGTTATGCCTCTCCATGAGAAAATTGACTTCTGAATATCTATTGATATTTGATATTAAAAGTCAATAATGAGTCCCATGATATTTCCTTGCAGCTTTGATATTTGAAAATAATTCGAAAAGCAAATGTACTTCATGTTGAGAAAGATTGTGTTGAGTTGAGTTGGGTTAGGAATCCATAAGATGCTTATGATTTGCATATGAGATATATAAATATATATATTTAAGTTTTGGTCTTTAAAATAGACCCATGAGTTGATATTGATTTAGGTGGATTTCCTAACGCGTTCAGAGCTGAGTTTGAGAGGAGTATTTAGCATCGAGTGGGAAATGTGGTATTTCCCCAAAACTATGTGTCATCGTAGGATTGATGTTGATAATTGTGGGCCAGAGGCCGAGTATGGGATAGTGATAATGAGATTTAGGTTATACTCCCTGGAAAGAGTACAACACCCCCGCCAAGGTGGGGTTTTCTCCTTAGGAGGGTAAAACGTTGGACTCCATGCGGCTCACATAGTGTAGTTATGTCGGTTATAAGAAACTCCCACATCTATAATGATCTAAGCACCACGAGTTACTGAGTCAATCTAAGTCTTGAGTCAAATATTTTGAGTTGAGTTAAATGATTTATGAGATTTATGAAGCATATGTTGTTACTGATGACTTCTGAAAATAATGTTTTAGATAATTCAAGCAAAAAGAGTTATTATTGTCAGGATGCATGATTTTCTTATACATTTATGATATTATTTAAAATGTTGTATCCTCCCCCACATACCCAGTGCATTCTCAAGTACTGACTTCTATACTCTTTTGTTCTTTATATTTCCTCATGATATAGGTTCAGGTGCTCAGTCTCAGCAACGACAGTGATCTTTGAGTACCTTCATCTACATTTCTGCAGTTCGTGATCCCTTATGGTTCGAGGACCCGTGTCTTTGATTTTGTCTTATTAATAGATGGTTGTTTACTTCTAGTTCAGTACGAGTCAGTTGGGGAACTGTCCCAATGGCTCCTCAGTCCTATGTAGTAGAGATTTTGTAAGACTAGTGTGCCAGCATGTATAGAGATTCCATTATTTTATTTGTACAGAACCGTATTACTTTGTATCTTACTATGTTCATATTATGATTATTCTTCCCTACCTTATGATGATTTATGTCATAGAGAGTTCTGAAAGTGATGACAGGCTTGGAGTGTTAGTTTGAGGCCACGTGTGGCCTTAAGCACCATATGATGTCTTGGGATAGGTTCTCGGGGCGTTACAAGCTTGGTATCAGAGCCTAAGGTTCAAGGAGTCCTAGGGAGTCTAATAAGCTGCGTTACATGGAGTCTTGATCATTGGTATGTAGCGCGCCACATCTATGCGCAAGAGGCTACGGGACTTATTAGGAAAAGTTGGTTCTTTCTTTTAAGAGTCTATCGTGCCTATGACTATTTCTCTTTACCGTTAATTCATGCTCTTTTTTGACAGAAAATGCCTCCTCATAAAGCTCACAAAAATAACGAACGAACTCAATCCATTGATCCTTTAGGTAAGAGGATGTCCCATGCTAAATTTCGAGCATCTTTCCAAGCGCTAGCCTAGGTAGTCACCACCAACGCTCAAGCCAACACCCAGGCTACTGTTCCACCTCTGCAAGGGAATAATTCTACTGCAGCCCGGGTTTGTGACATTATACGAATGAATCCAACTGAGTTCTTTGGGTTAAAAGTAGGTGAAGACCCACAAATATATTTAGATGAAGTGAGAAATATCACTCAGATTATGCACGTGACTGAGAAGGAGAGTGTTGAATTGGCTTCCTATCGAATGAAAGATGTTGCTTATGATTGGGTGGAGATGTGAAGGAAGAGTAGAAGGGAGAATGATACTCCTGTGACTTGGCAATTATTCCAATATGCCTTTTTAGAAAGATTCTTTCCCCCGAAGCTGAGGGAAGCAAAATTAGAAGAATTTATAAACTTGAGACAGGGCCCCATGATAGTTAAGGAGTATTTCCATAAGCTTAATCAATTATCTAAGTATGCTCTCATTATGATAGCTGATTCTAGAGCTAGTATGAGTAAGTTCTTGGCCGGTGTATCTGGTTATGTTATGAAAGAGTGTAGATCCGCTATGCTTAATAGAGACGTAGACCTTTCCAGACTAATGATTCATGCTCAGCAGATTAAAGTGGTCACAGTGAAGGAGAGAGAGAGAGTGAGAGGGAATAAGAGATTTAGATCATAGCAGTAGGGGTATAGTCAGGCTAGATTTTTTGGAGGAATCCGCCCTCAATTCTAGAGCCGTTCACTTATACCAGCACCTTCATCAACTAGTATACCTGCATTTAGAATTAGGCTAGAGCAGGGTAGTAGGCCTACTATGTCTAGGTCCCAGGATAGTGTAAGTAACAGACCTCGTCCTTCCCTATGTCTGAAGTATGGTAGAGACCATCTCGGTGAGTGCTTAATCGGTCAGAGGGGTTGTTTTGATTCCTGTAAGTTGGGCTGTAAGTTCAGAGATTGCCCATATGCTAGATAGGTGAGTCGCGATATTTATTCTTAAAGTTAGAAGTTTAGTGCTTCAGCCCTACAGTTCGCCCTACTCCTCTTTAGGGTGCCTTATCTAGTACTGCAGGTGGTCAGCGGCAGAATCTCTTTTATGTTAAAACACTCAGCCAGGAGCAGGAGGATTCACAAGATGTTTTTATAGGTGTGCTTCGTATATTTTATTTTGTTATGTATGTGTTGTTGGACCCTAGGTCAAGTCTTTCTTATGTGACTCCGTTGGTGGCTATGAATTTTGAAATCAATGTTGAAAAGATTTCTGAGCCTTTTCTAGTCTCTACACCAGTTGGTGATCTTTTGTTGCAAAGCAAGTATATAAGAAGTGTCTTATCACTGTTCTTAACAGAGTCATGTTTGCAGATTTGATTGAGCAAGACATGGTTGATTTTGATTATTATTTTGGGTATGGATTGGGTACACTCTTGTTATGCATCTATAGACTGTTGTAGCAATATAGTCAAGTTTCAGTTTCCCAATGAGCCAGTCTTTGAGTGGTTCGATAATTTCGTAGCTCCAAAAAGTCATTTCATATCCTATCTAAAAGCTAGGAAATTGTTATCCAAGGGTTGTGTGTATCATTTCGTTCTAGTTAAGGACACTAAGTATGAGATTCTAACTATTCAGTCTCTTAGTGTTGTCAATGAGTTTCCTAATGTTTTCCTAGATAATCTCCTAGGGGTTCCTCCGGATTGAGAGATAGAGTTTGGAATGGATCTTCTCCCTAATACACAACCTATTTCGATTCCTTCGTATCTTATGGCCCCCGCAGAACTTAGGGATTTGAAAGATAAACTCAAAGATCTTCTTTATAAGGGTTTTATAAGGTCAAGTATGTCTCCCTAGGTGCACCCATTCTATTCGTGCGAAAGAAAGATAGTTCACTGCGCATATGCATTGACTATCATCAGCTTAACAAGGTCATAGATAAGAAAAAGTACCTCCTTCCTACAATTGATGACCTATTTGATCAGCTACAAGGTGCCAGCTACTTCTCGGAAATAGATTTGAGATTCGGTTATCACCAACTTAAAGTCAGAGAGTGTGATATTCCAAAGACAGCTTTCCACACTAGTTCTGGTCATTTTGACTTCTTGGTCATGTCCTTCGAGCTAACGAATTCCCTGGCAACTTTTATGGGCCTCATGAATAGGGTGTTTAGACCATACCTAGATATGTTTGTTATTGTGTTTATAGATGATATCCTTATACATTCCCAGAGTAAAAACGACCACTCAGATCATATTTGAATTGTGTTACAGACCCTTAGGGATTAACCGTTATTTTCCAACTTTAGCAAGTGTGAATTCTAGCTAAGGTCAGTTTCTTTTCTGGGTCATACTATTTCGTTTGATGGTATTCAAGTTGATCCTCAATAGGTAGAAGCTGTGAACAATTGACCTAGACCTATTTTCCCATCTTATATTAAGAGTTTCTTTGATCTAGCTGGCTACTACCGTTGTTTTGTTGAAGGTTTCTTTTCCATTGCTTCTCCTTTGACCTGATTGACCTAAAAGAAGGTTAAATTCCAGTGGTCAGATTCTTGCGAGAAGAGTTTTCAGGAGTTAAAGACTCGAATCACTTCAGCCCCTGTTATGACCCTACCTAATGGTATAGATGATTTTGTGGAATATTGCAATGCTTCCAGAATTGGTTTGGGTGGCGTGTTAATGCAGAAGGGGAAGGTTGTAGCCTATGCCTCCACGCAGTTAAAAACTCATGAAAAGAATTATCTGACCTGTGACCTCGAGTTAGCTGCCGTGGTTTTTTCTTTCAAAATATGGAGACACTATTTATACGGTGTTCATGTTGATGTCTTTACGGATCACAAGAGCTTACAGTATATGTTCAGCTAGAGGGAGTTGAATCTTCGGCAGAGGCGATGGTTAGAATTACTAATGGACTATGATATGAGTGTATTGCGTCACCCGAGAAGGCCAATATAGTGGTGGATACCCTTAGCAGATCGTTCATGGGTAGTGTAACATATAAAGAAGAAGATAAGAAGGAGTTAGCTCATGAAATGCACCATTTGGCTAGGTTGGGTGTTAGATTGCTTGACTCAGCTGAGGGTAATATTTGGATTCAGAGTTGTTCCAAATCTTTCCTAGTTTTGGAAATGAAGGAGAAGTAGAATACAGATTCTCGTTTGATAGAACTGAAAGAATCAGGTAAAGACCAAAAGGTGGAGTTTTTCTCCAAAAGGAGAGATGGTTTATTGAGATTTCAAAATAAATTATGTGTGCCTGATGTTGATGATCTGAGGCAGAGAATTATGGCTGAGGTGCATGGCATGTGGTATTCTATTCATCCCGATGCTACCATGATGTACCGCAATTTTTGGGAAATTTATTGGTGAAATGGTATGAAAAAGGATATAGCTAAGTTCATAGAAAGGTGTACAACTTGCTAGCAGGTAAAGATAGAGCACCAAAAGACCCTGTGGTATGATGCAAGAATTTAATATTCCATCATAGAAGTAGAAAGTGGTGAACATGGATTTCGTGATTGGTTTACCTCTCCCTCGTCGTCATCATGATTCTAGTTGGGTCGTTATAGAAAGACTGACTAAGCATATTTCCTACCAGTACATACATTTTTCACTACAGAGGACTATGCTAAGCTGTATATTTTAGAGTTAATCAGGTTGCATGGTGTACCATTGTCTACCATCTCCGATAGAGGTACTCAATTTACTTCTTAGTTTTGGAGAGCCTTTCAGAAGGGTCTTAGTACCCAAGTTTATCTTAGCTCCGCTTTTCATCTGCAGACAGATGGTCAGGCTGAGAGGACTATCGAGACTTTGGAGGATATGTTGAGGAAATATGTTTTTACTTTCAAAGAAAATAGGGATGAACATTTCCTGTTGATTGAATTTGCTTAGAATAACAATTTTCATGATAGCATTGGAATAGCTCTATTTGAAGCTTTGTATGAGAGAAGATGTAGATCACCCATAGGTTGGTTCAAAGTGGGTGAAGCTGCTGTGATTGGACCTGATGCTGTATTTGAGACTATGGAGAAAGTTAAGTTATTTCGGGAGTGGTTGAAGATAGCCTAGAGTCATCAGAAGTCATACACAGATATGAGTAGAAGAGCTCTTGAGTTTGAAGTTGGTGAAATGGTGTACTTGAAAATTTCACCCATGAATGTGATAAAAAGATCTGGAAAGAAAGAGAAGCTGAGTCCCAGATATGTTGGCCCTTATAGAATTTTGAATTGTGTTGGGAAAGGAGCTTATGAAGTTAAGTTGCCTGCAGAATTGTTAGCTGTCCATCCTGTGTTTTATGTTTCTATGCTCAAGAAACACATTGGAGACTCTGTTGTTGTTGATCCGTCGGAAGGTTGTCATATTCAGGATAGGCTTTCATATGATGAAATCCCAGTTGAAATCTTAGATTATCAAGTCCATAGACTGAGGAACAAGGAAGTTCCCTTGGTTAAAGTTTTGTGGTAAAATCAATCTGTCGAGTGTGCCACTTCAGAAGCAGAAGCAGACATACGGCTAGTTACCCTCATCTTTTCTCCACGAGTTCGAATCAAACTGAAGGTTCTATTCCCTAATTTAGTTTTTTCCTAATCTAATGTTTTCTGCTATATGGTTATTCCCTCTATGATTCGTGTATTTGGTGAAGTACTCAAAAGTTTAAAGTAAAGTGAGCCCTTAGATGTGAGTCGTTCCAGCTATACGTCCTTAATTTCTCTTGTTCTAAGCCTATTTGGCAACATTCGAGGATGAATGTGTCCAAGTGGGAGATATTGTAATACCTCGATCGTTTTTTAAGCCTAAATCCGTCTTTTGAGTGGATTTGAATGAATGGTATCGCATCGCCCAAGTTTGACGGTAGACCTGGCGGACCGTCAAGTGCCCCGTAAAGAGAAGGCAGTGACTCTTTTTTCAGGCCATCGTGCGACGGCCAAGTTAGTGGACCATCAATAAGTTGATGGACCATCAAGGGGTTCATCAGGTCGAGACAAAATGTCTCATTTTTGGCCCTCGAGTGATGGACGACTTGGTGGTCCATCAGTTTCCTGATGGACCATCACATTGAGGTAGAACATTCCAGTTTTGGCATTTGAGTGACGAACCATCTGGTGGACCGTCAGGATACTTGACGGACCGTTAGATCGACCATCACAGGCCTCGATCAGCGAATTTCAGCATTTTCAAAAGGAAATTTTGGCCATGTCCGCCCCATAAGATCTTATATATATATCCTAGTAGAGAATAACCCTTCATTTTTCTCTTTTCCTCTTCCAAAACCCAAAATAATTCTATCTTTTTCCAAAAAATTCAAGGATTTTCCATAGATTTCTTCAAGTTGTCCAAGAATTAATCTCTCCTAGTCAAAGGAGTCAATGATCTTACCTCAAAATGCAAGAAAGAAGTTTCAAACAAGTTTCTACATCTCTAAAATTATAATCCAATGTATGTGGGGTTTGAACAAAAACACTCCTTTCGTTCTTGTCCCTAAAGATTTACATTCTATTATTGATTTACATGATTTGGCAAGTAGGTTTACTCCCAAATTTCTTTATTTATGATTTATGAGATTTGAGTTGAATACGTTTGATATTTATTATTATTCCACCATCATGTTTCTTAAATTGAGAATTTATTCCATGAGTTGTATATTGTTATTACGTATTGATACTTTCTAAGCGATTTAAGACAAGTTTCATGAGTTATACCTTTCCATGAGATATTTGACTATTGAATAGATATCGATATTTAAGATTGAAAGTCAAGAATGAGTCCTATGATGTTTCCTTGAAGCTTTGATACTTGAAAATGATTCAAAAAGAAAATATACTTGAAGTTGAGAAAGATTGTGTTGAGTTGAGTCGGTTTAGGAATCCACAAGATGCTTATGAATTGCAGTTGAGATATATAAATATATATATTTAAGTTTTGGTCTTTAAAATAGACCCATGAGTTGATATTGATTAAGGTGGATTTCCTAATAGGTTCTAAGCTGAGTTTAGGAAGAGTATTTAGAATCGAGCTGGAAATGTGGTATTTCCCCAAAACTATGTGCCACCGTAGGTTTGATGTTAACAGTGTTAGGCCAGAGGCCGAGTATCGGAATATTGATAAGGAGATTTAGGTTGTACTCCCTGGCAAGAGTACAGCAACCCGTCAATGTGGGGTACTTAGGACGACAAAACGTTGGACTCCATGCGGCTCACATGGTGTAGTTATGTCAGTTATAAGAAACTCCTACATCCATAATGATCTAAGTACCACAAGTCACCGAGTCACTCTAAGTCTTGAGTCAAAGAGTTTGAGTTGAGTTAAATGATTTATGAGATTTATGAAGAGTATGTTGTTACTGATGACTTTCGAAAATGATGTTTTAGATAATTCAAGTGAAAAGACTTATTATTGTTAGCATGCATGATTTTCTTATACATTTATGATATTATTTAAAATGTTGTATCCGCCCCCACATACTTAGTACATTCCCAAGTACTGACTCCTATACTCTTTTGTGCTCTATATTTTCTCATGATATAGGTTCAGGTACTCAATGTCAGTAGCGACAGTGATCTTTGAGTACCTTCATCTACATTTTTGCAGTTGGTGATCCCTTATGGTTCGAGGACCCGTGTCTCTGATTTTGTCTTGTTAATAGATGTTTGTTTACTTCCAGTTCAGTACAAGTCAGTTGGGGATCTGTCCCAATGGACTTTTACTCCTATATAGTAGAGGCTTTGTCAGACTAGTGTGCCAGCATATATAGAGATTTTAGTATTTTGTTGGTACAGAACCGTATTACTTTGTATCTCAATTTGTTCATGTCATGATTATTCTTCCCTACTATATGATGATTCATGTTGTAGAGAGTTTTGAAAGTGATAACAGGCTTGGAGTGTTAGTTTGAGGCCACGTATGGCCTTAAGCACCATGTGATGTCCTGGGATAGGTTCTCGGGGTGTTGCAAGCTTGGTATCATAGCATAGGGTTCAAGGAGTCCTAAGGAGTCTGATAATTTGCTTTAGATGGAGTCTTCATTATTGGTGTGTAGCGCACCACATCTATGGGCAAGAGGCTACGGGATGTATTAGGAAAAGTTGTTTCTTTCTTTCGAGAGTCTATCGTGCCTATGACTATTTCTCTTTACCGTTAATTCGTGCTCTCTTTTGACAGAAAATTCCTCCTCATAAAGCTCATAGAAACAATGAACGACCTTAACCCGTTGATCCTTTAGCTAAGAAGGTGTCCCATGCTGAATTTTGGGTAGCTTTCAAAGTGCTAGCCCAGGCGGTCACCACCAACGTTCAATCCAACACCCAGGCTACTATTCTACCTCCGCTAGGGAATAATTCTACTGCAGCCTGGGTTTGTGACTTTATGCAAATGAATCCACCTGAGTTCTTTGGGTTAAAAGTAGGAGAAGACCCACAAATGTGTTTAGATAAAGTAAGAAAGATCACTCAGATTATGCAAGTGACTGAGGAGGAGAGTGTTGAATTGGCTTCCTATCGAATGAAAGATGTTGCTTATGATTGGGTGGAGATGTTGAGGAAGAGTATAGGGGAGACTGATACTCCTGTGACTTGGCAATTATTCCAAGATGCCTACTTAGAAACATTCTTTCCCTCGGAGCTGAGGGAAGCTAAATTAGAAGAATTTATAAACTTGAGAGAGGGCCCCATGATAGTTCAGGAGTATTTCCAAAAGTTTAACCAGTTATCTAAGTATGCTCCCATTATGATGGCTGATTCTAGAACAAGTATGAGTAAGTTCTTGGCCGGTGTATTTGGTTATGTTGTGAAAGAGTGTAGATCTGCTATGCTTAATAGGGACGTAGACCTTTCAAGACTAATGATTCATGCTCAGCATATTGAAGCGGTCATAGTGAAGGAGACAGAGAAAATGAGAGGGAATAAGAGATTTAGATCAGAGCAGTAGGGGTATAGTCAGACTAGATTTTCTGGAGGGATCCGCGCTCAGTTCTAGAGCCATTCACTTATGCCAGAGCCTTCATCAACCAGTACTCCTGCATTTAAAATTAGGCTAGAGCAGGGTAGTAGGCCTACTATATTTAGGTCCCAGGATTGTGTAAGTAACAGACCTCTTCCTCCCCCATGTCTAAAGTGTGGTAGAGACCATCTCGATGAATGCTTAATTGGTCAGAGGGGTTGTTTTGATTCCTGTAAGTTGGGCCACAAGTTCAGAGATTTCCCATATGCTAGGCAAGGGAGTCGCGATGTTCATCCTTAGAGTTAGAAGATTAGTGCTTCAGCCCCTACAGTTTGTCCTACTCCTCTTTAGGGTGCCTCGTCTAGTAATGCAGGTGGTCAGCGGCAGAATCTCTTTTATGTTAAAACACTCTGCCAGGAGCAGGAGAATTTACTAGATGATGTTACTGGAGCACTTCGTGTATTTTCTTTTGTTATGTATGTGTTGCTGGACCCTAGGTCAAGTCTTTTTTATATGACTCTGTTGGTGGCTATGAATTTTCAAATCAGTGCTGAAAAGATTTCCGAGCCTTTTCTACTCTCTACGCCAGTTGGTGATCTTTTGTTGCAAAGCAAGTATATAAGGATTGTCCTATCACTGTTCTTAATAGAGTCATGTTAGTTCATTTGATTGAGCTAGACGTGGTTGATTTTGATATTATTCTGGGTATGGATGGGTTACACTCTTATTTTGCGTCTATAAACTGTTGTACCCATGTAGTCAAGTTTTAGTTTCCCAATGAGCCAGTCTTTGAGTGGTCCAGAAATTTCGTAGCTCTTAAAAGTCATTTCATATCCTATCTAAAATCTAGGAAATTAATATCCAAGGTTTGTATCTATCATTTAGTTCTAGTTAAGGACACTAAGTATGAGATTCCAACTATTCATTCACTTATTGTTGTCAATGAGTTTCCTGATGTTTTCTCGAAAGATCTCCCATGGTTACCTCTGGATAGAGAGATTAAGTTTGGAATTGATCTTCTCCCTAATACACCGCCTATATCTATTTCTCCGTATCTTATGGCCCCCGCAGAACTTAAGAAGTTGAAAGAGCAACTCAAAGATCTTTTTTATAAGGGTTTTATAAGGTCAAGTATGTCTCCCTGGGTGCACCCGTTCTATTCATGCGAAAGAAAGATTGTTCATTGCGCATGTGCATTGACTATCATCAGCTTAACAAGGTCACAGAAAAGAAAAAGTACTTCCTAGAATTGATGACCTATTTGATCAGCTGCAAGGTGCCAGCTACTTCTCGAAAATAGATTTGAGATTCGGTTATCACCAACTTAAAGTCAAAGAGTATGATATTCCAAAGACATCTTTCCACACTCGTTATGGTCATTTCGAATTCTTGGTCATGTCCTTCGAGCTAACGAATGCCCTGGCAACTTTTATGGGCCTCATGAATAGGGTGTTTAGACCATACATAGATATGTTAATTATTGTGTTTATAGATGATATCCTTGTACATTCCCAGAGTAACAACGACCATTCAGATCATCTTCGAATTGTGTTACAGGCCCTTAGGGATCAATAGTTGTTTTCCAAATTTAGCAAGTGTGAATTCTGGCTAAGGTCACTTGCTTTTCTGGGTCATATTATTTCTTCTGATGGTATTCAAGTTGATTCTCAAAAGGTAGAAGCTGTGAGAAATTGACCTAGACCTATTTTCCCATCTTATATTAAGAGTTTCTTGGGTCTAGCTTGCTACTACTGTCGTTTTGTTGAAGGTTTCTTTTTCATTGCTTCTCCTTTGATCCGATTTACCCAAAAGAAGGTTAAATTCCAGTGGTCAGATTCTTGCGAGAATTTTTTTTAGGAGTTAAAGACTCGAATCACTTCAGCACTTGTGATGACCCTACCTAATGGTATAGATGATTTTGTCGTATATTGTTATGCTTCAAGAATTAGTTTGGGTTGCGTGTTAATGCAGAAGGGGAAAGTTATAGCCTATGCCTGCAGGCAGTTGAAAACTCATGAAACAAATTATCCGACCCCTGACCTCGAGTTAGTTGCAGTGGTTTTTGCTTTGAAAATATGGAGACATTATTTATGCGGTTTTCATATTGATGTCTTTACGGATCTCAAGAGTTTACAGTATATGTTCAGTTAGAGGGGGTTGAATCTTCGGCAGAGGGAATGGTTAGAATTACTGAAGAACTATTATATGGGTGTATTGCATCACCCGGGGAAGGCCAGTATAGTGGTGGATGCCCTTAGCAGATCTTCCATGGGTAGTGTAACATATATAGAGGAAGATAAGAAGGAGTTAGCTCGCGAAGTGCACCATTTGGCTAGGTTGGGTGTTACATTGCTCGACTAAGCAGAGAGTAATGTTTAGATTCAGAGTAGTTCTGAATCTTCCCTAGTTTCGAAGTGAAGAAAAAGCAGAATACAGATTCTCATTTGATAGAACTGAAAGAATCAGTTAAAGACCAAAAGGTGGAGGTTTTCTCCAAAAGGAGAGATGGTGTATTGAGATTTCAAAATAGATTGTATGTGCTTGATGTTGATGATCTGAGGCAGAGAATTATGGCTGAGGCGCATCGCGTGTGGTATTCTATTCATCCTGATGCTACCAAGATGTACCGCAATTTGGGGGAAATTTATTAGTAAATGGAATGAAAAAGGATATAGTGAAGTTCATAGAAAAGTGTGCAACTTGCCAGCAGGTAAAGATAGAGCACCAAAAGACCCGGTGGTGTAATGCAAGAATTTAATATTCCTTCATGGATGTGCAAAGTGGTGAACATGGATTTTGTGACCATTTTACTTCTCTCTCGTCGTCATCATGATTCTATTTGGGTCGTTATAGAAAGGTTGAATAAGTCAGCATATTTCCTACCAGTACATACATCTTTCACTACAGAGGACTATGCTAAGTTGTATATTCAAGAGTTAATCAGGTTTTATGGTGTTCCGTTATCTATCATCTCCGATAGAGGTACTCAATTTACTTCTTAGTTTTGGAGAGCCTTTCAGAAGGGTCTTGGTACCCAAGTTTATCTTAGCTCCGCTTTTCATCCGAAGACAGATGGTCAGGCTGAGAGGACTATCCAGACTTTGGAGGATATGTTGAGGAAATATGTTTTTGATTTCAAAGAAAGTTGGGATGAACATTTGCCGTTTATTGAATTTGCTTACAATAACAATTTTCATGATAGCATTGGAATAGCTCCATTTAAAGCTTTGTATAAGAGAAGATGTAGATCACCCATAGGTTGGTTCGAAGTGGGTGAAGGTGCTATGATTGGACCTGATATTGTATTTGAGGCTATGGAGAAATTTAAGTTAATTTGGGAGTGGTTGAAGATAGCCCTGAGTCATCAGAAGTCATACGCAGATATGAGTAGAAGAGCTCTTGAGTTTGAAGTTGGTGATATGGTGTACTTGAAAATTTCACCCATGAATGGGGTAAAAAGATCTGAAAAGAAAGAGAAGCTGATTCCCAGATATGTTGGCCCTTATAGAGTTTTGAATCGTGTTGGGAAAGCAGTTGATGAGGTTGAGTTGCCTGCAGAATTGTCAGCTGTCCATCCTGTGTTTCATGTTTCTATGCTCAAGAAGCACATTGGAGACTCTGTTGTTATTGATCCGTCGAAAGATTGTGATATTCAGGATAGCCTTTCATATGATGAAATCCCAGTTGAAATCCTAGATTATCAAGTCCGTAGGCTGAGGAACAAGGAAGTTTCCTTGGTTAAAAATCTGTAGAAAAATCAATCTGTCGAGTTTGCCACTTCAAAAGCAGATGCAGACATGCGAGCTAGTTACCCTCATCTTTTCTCCACGAGTTAGAATCAAGATGAAGGTTCTATTTCCTAATTTAGTTTTTTCCTAATCTAATGTTTTCAGCTATATGGTTATTCCCTCTATGATTTGTGCATTTAGTGAAGTACTTAAAAGTTTAGAGTAAAGTGAGCCCTTCGATGTAAGTCGTTCTAGTTATACATCCTCATTTTCTCTTGTTCTTAGCCTATTTTGCAACATTCGAGGACGAATATTTCCAAGGGGGACATATTGTAATACCCCGATCATTTCTTAAGCCTAAATCCGTTTTTTGAGTGGATTTGTATGAACGGTATCAGATCGCCCAGGTTTGATGGTCGACCTAGCGGACCATCAGGTCCCTAGTGGACCGTCAAGTGCCCCGTCAAGCAAAGGCAGTGACTCTTTTTCCAGGCCATTGCGACGGCCAAGTTGCTGGACCATCAAAAAGTTAATGGACCGTCAAGGGGTCCGTCAGGTTTAGACAAAATATCTCATTTCTAGCCCTCGAGTGATGGACGACTAAGTGGTCCATCAGTTTCCTGATGGACCATCACATCGAGGTAGAACATTCCAGTTTTGGCACTCGAGTGACGAACTATTTGGTGGACCGTCAGGAGACTTGATAGACTGTTAGATCGACCGTCACAGGCCCCGATCAGCGAATTTCAGCTTTTTCAAAAGGGAATTTTGGCCATGTCTGCCCTATAAGATCCTATATATATATCCTACTAGAGAATAACCCTTTGTTTTTTTCTTTTCCTCTTCCAAGAAACATCTAGAAATTAGGGATTTTCCAAAACCCAAAAAAATTCAATCTTCTTCCAAGAAATTCAAGGATCTTCCACAGATTTGTCCAAGTTGTCCAAGAATTAATCTCTCCTAGTCAAAGGCATCAAGGATCTTAACCTCAAAATGTAAGGAAGAAGTTTCAAACAAGTTTCTACATCTCCAAAATTATAATCCAAGGTATGTGGGGTTTGAACAAAAACACTCCTTTCGTTCTTGTCCCAAAAGATTTACTTTCTATTATTGATTCACATGATTTTGCAAGTGGGTTTACTCCCAAATTTCTTTATTTATGATTTATAAGATTTGAGTTGAATAAATTTGATATTTATTATTATTCAACCATCATGTTTCTTAAATTGACAATTTATTCCATGAGGTGTATATTGTTATTACGTATTGATGATTTCTAAGCAATTTAAGACAAGTCTCATGAGTTATTCCTTTCCATGAGAAATTTGACTATTGAATATATATCGATATGTGAGATTGAAAATGAAGAATGATTCCTATGATGTTTCCTTGAAGCTTTGATATTTGAAAATGATTCGAAAAGAAAATGTACTTGATATTGAGAAAGATTGTGTTGAGTTGAGTTGGGTTAGGAATCCACAAGATGCTTATGATTTGTAGATGAGATATATAAATATATATATTTAAGTTTTGGTCTTTAAAATAGACCCATGAGTTGATATTGATTAAGGTGGATTTCCTAATAGGTTCTGTGCTTAGTTTGGGAGGAGTATTTAGAATCGAGCGGGAAAAGTGGTATTTCTCCAAAACCATGTGCCACCATAGGATTGATGTTAATAGTTATGGGCCAAAGGCCGAGTATGGGATAGTGATAATGAGATTTAGGTTGTACTCCCTGGGAAGAGTACATCAACCCGTCAATGTGGGGTCCTTAGGAGGGCAAAACATTGGACTCCATGCGGCTCACATGGTGTACTTATGTCGGTTATAAGAAATTCCCACATCCATAATGATCTAAGTACCACAAGTTACAGAGTCACTCTAAGTCTTGAGTCAAAGAGTTTGAGTTGAGTTAAATGATTTATGAGATTTATGAAGCATATGTTGCTACTGATGACTTCCGAAAATAATGTTTTAGATAATTCAAGTGAAAAGACTTATTATTGTCAGCATGCATAATTTTCTTATACATTTATGATATTATTTAAAATGTTGTATCCGCCCCCACATACTCAGTACATTCCCAAGTACTGAATCCTATACTCTTTTGTTCTCTATATTTCTTCATGATATAGGTTCAGGTTCTCAGTCTGAGCAGGGACAGTGATCTTTGAGTACCTTCATCTTTATTTCTGTAGTTGATGGTCCCTTATAGTCCGAGGACCCGTGTCTCTGATTTTGTCTTGTTTATAGATGGTTGTTTACTTCCAGTTCAGTACGACTCAGTTGGGGATCTTTCCCAATGGCTCCTTAGTCCTATGTAGTAGAGGCTTTGTCAGACTAGTATGCCAGTATGTATAGAGATTTCAGTATTTTATTGGTACAAAACCGTATTACTTTGTATCTCAGTATGTTCATGTCATGATTATTCTTCCCTACTTTATGACTATTCATGTTGTAGAGAGTTCTGAAAGTGATGATAGACTTGGAGTGTTAGTTTGAGGCCATGTGTGGCCTTAAGCACCATGTGATTTCTCGGGATAGGTTCTCAGGGAGTTGCAAGCTTGGTATCAGAGCCTAAGGTTCAAGGAGTCCTAGGGAGTCTAATAAGCTACATTACGTGGAGTCTTGATCATTGGTGTGTAGCGTGCCATATCTATGAGCAAGAGGCTACGGGACGTATTAGGAAAAGTTGTTTCTTTCTTTCAAGTGTCTATCGCGCCTATGACTATTTCTCTTTACCGTTAATTCGTGCTCTTTTTTGATTGAAAATGCCTCCTCATAAATCTCACAGAAATAACGAACGACCTCAACCGGTTGATCCTTTAGGTAAGACGGTCTCCCATGCTGAATTTTGGGCAGCTTTCCAAGTGCTAGCCCAGGCAGTCACCACCAATGCTCAAGCCAACACCCAGGCTACTGTTCCAGCTCCGCTAGGGAATAGTTTTACTACAGCCCGGGTTTATGACTTTATGCGAATGAATCCACCTGAGTTCTTTGGGTTAAAAGTAGGTGAAGACCGACAAATGTATCTAGATAAAGTAAGAAAGATCACTCAGATTATGCACGTGACTGAGGAGGAGAGTGTTGAATTGGCTTCCTATCAAATGAAAGATGTTGCTTATGATTGGGTGGAGATGTGGAGAAAGAGTAGAGGGGAGAATGATACTCCTGTGAATTGGAAATTATTCCAAGATGCCTTCTTAGAAAGATTGTTTTCCCCGGAGCTGGGGGAAGCAAAATTAGAAGAATTTATAAACTTGAGATAAGGCCCCATGATAGTTAAGGAGTATTTCCATAAGTTTAACCAGTTATCTAAGTATGCTCCCATTATGATGGCTGATTCTAGAACAAGTATGAGTAAGTTCTTGGCCGGTGTATTTGGTTATGTTGTGAAAGAGTGTAGATCTGCTATGCTTAATAGGGACGTAGACCTTTCAAGACTAATGATTCATGCTCAGCATATTGAAGCGGTCATAGTGAAGGAGAGAGAGAAAATGAGAGGGAATAAGAGATTTAGATCAGAGCAGTAGGGGTATAGTCAGACTAGATTTTCTGGAGGGATCCGCGCTCAGTTCTAGAGCCATTCACTTATGCCAGAGCCTTCATCAACCAGTACTCCTGCATTTAAAATTAGGCTAGAGCAGGGTAGTAGGCCTACTATATTTAGGTCCCAGGATTGTGTAAGTAACAGACCTCTTCCTCCCCCATGTCTAAAGTGTAGTAGAGACCATCTCGGTGAATGCTTAATTGGTCAGAGGGGTTGTTTTGATTCTTGTAAGTTGGGCCACAAGTTCAGAGATTTCCCATATGCTAGGCAGGGGAGTCGCGATGTTCATCCTTAGAGTTAGAAGATTAGTGCTTCAGCCCCTAGAGTTCGTCCCACTCCTCTTTTAGGTGCCTCGTCTAGTACTGCAGGTGGTCAGCGGCAGAATCTCTTTTATGTTAAAACACTCTGCTAGGAGCAGGAGAATTCACTGGATGTTGTTACTGGTGGGATTCGTATATTTTATTTTGTTATGTATGTGTTGCTGGAACCTAGGTCAAGTCTTTCTTATATGACTCCGTTGGTGGCTATGAATTTTGAAATGAGTGCTGAAAAGATTTCCGAGCCTTTTCTACTCTCTACACTAGTTGGTGATCTTTTGTTGCTAAGTAAGCATATAAGAAGTGTCCTATCATTGTTCTTAACAGAGTCATGTTTGCAGATTTGATTGAGCTAGACATGGTTGATATTTTTATTATTCTGGGTATGGATTGGCTACACTCTTGTTATACGTCTATAGAATGTTGTACCTATGTAGTCAAGCTTCAGTTTCCCAATGAGCCAGTCTTTGAGTTGTCCAAAAATTTCATAGATCCTAAAAGTCATTTCATGTCCTATCTCAAATCTAGGAAATTTATATCCAAGGGTTGTATCTATCATTTAGTTCTAGTTAAGGACACTAAGTATGAGATTCCAATAATTCTGTCTCTTAGTGTTGTCAATGAGTTTGCTGATGTTTTCCCGAAAGATCTCCTAGGGGTACCTCCGAATAGAGAGATAGAGTTTGGAATTGATCTTCTCCCTAATACACAACCTATTTCTATTCCTCCATATCTTATGGGCCCCGCAGAACTTAAGGAGTTGAAATAGCAACTCAAAGATCTTCTTGATAAGGGTTTTATAAGGTCAAGTATGTCTCCCTGGGTGCACCCATTCTATTCGTGCGAAAGAAAGATAGTTCATTGCGCATATGCATTGACTATTATCAGCTTAACAAGGTCACAGATAAGAAAAAGTACCTCCTTCCTAGAATTGATGAACTATTTGATCAGCTACAAGGTGCCAGCTACTTCTCAGAAATAGATTTGAGATTCGGTTATCACCAACTTAAAGTCAGAGAGTGTGATATTCCAAAGATAGCTTTCCACCCTCGTTATGGTCATTTTGAATTCTTGGCCATATCCTTCGAGCCAACGAATGCCCTGGCAACTTTTATGGACCACATGAATAGGGTGTTTAGACCATACCTAGTTATGTTCGTTATTGTGTTTATAGATTATATCCTTGTACATTCCTAGAGCAAAAATTACTATTTAGATCATCTTCAAATTATGTTACAGACCCTTAGGGATCAATAGTTTTTTCCAAATTTAGTAAGTGTGAATTCTGGCTAAGGTGAGTTGCTTTTCTGGGTCATATTGTTTCTTCTGATGGCATTCGAGTTGATCCTTAAAAGGTAGAAGCTGTGAAATTGACCTAGACCTATTTTCCCATCTTATATTAAGAGTTTCTTGGGTCTAGCTGGCTACTACCATCGTTTTGTTGAAGGTTTCTTTTCCTTTGATTCTCCTTTGACCCGGTTGATCCAAAAGAAGGTTAAATTCCAGTGGTCAGATTTTGAGTTTTCAGGAGTTAAAAACTCGACTCCCTTCAGCCCCTGTGATGACCCTACCTAATGGTATAAATGATTTTATGGTATATTATGAT
Organism: Capsicum annuum; assembly: GCF_002878395.1. Taxonomy (NCBI): domain Eukaryota; kingdom Viridiplantae; phylum Streptophyta; class Magnoliopsida; order Solanales; family Solanaceae; genus Capsicum; species Capsicum annuum. The sequence continues at coordinate 67,696,987 of NC_061113.1, read as the reverse complement.
GCTTCCAGAATTGGTTTGGGTTGCGTGTTAATGCAGAAGGGTAAGGTTATAGCGTATGCCTCCAGGCAGTTGAAACCTTATAAAAAGAATTATCCGACCCATGACCTCGAGTTAGCTGCAGTGGGTTTTGCTTTGAATATATGGAGACACTATTTATGCGGTGTTCATGTTGATGTCTTTATGGATCACAAGAGTTTACTGTATGTGTTCACTCAGAGGGAGTTGAATCTTCGGTAGAGGCGATGGTTAGAATAACTGAAGGACTATGATATAAGTGTGCTGCATCACTCGGGCAAGTCCAATATAGTGGTAGATGCCCTTAGCAGATCGTCCATGGGTAGTGTAACACATATAGAGGAAGATAAGAAGGAGTTAGCTCGTGAAGTGCACCATTTAACTAGGATGGGTGTTAGATTGCTAGACTCAGCTGAGGGTAATGTTTGGATTCAGAGTAGTTTTGAATCTTCCCTAGTTTTGGAAGTAAATGAGAAGCAGAATACAGATTCTCGTTTGATAGAACTGAAAGAATCAGTTCAAGATCAAAAGGTGGAGGTTTTCTCCTAAAGAGGAGATGGTGTATTGATATTTCAAAATAGATTGTGTGTGCCTAATGTTGATGATCTGAGGAAGAGAATTATGGTTGAGGTGCATAGCGCGCGCTATTATATTCATCCCGGTGCTACAAAGATGTACCGCGATTTGTGGGAAATTTATTAATGGAATGGTATGAAAAAGGATATAGCAAAGTTCATAGAAAAGTGTGCAACTTGCCTGCAGGTAAATATAGAGCACCAAAGACCCAGTGGTGTGATGCAAGAATTTAATATTCCATCATGGAAGTGGAAAGTGGTGAACATGGATTTCGTGAACAGTTTACCTCTCTCTCGTCGTCATCATGATTCTATTTGGGTCGTTATAGACAGGTTGACTAAGTCAGCATATTTCCTACCAGTACATATATCTTTCACCACGAAGGACTATGCTAAGCTGTATATTCGAGAGTTAATCAGGTTGCATGGTGTTTCGTTGTCTATCATCTCCGATAGAGGTACTCAATTTACTTCTCAATTTTGGAGAGCTTTCCAGAAGGGTCTTGGCACCCACGTTTATCTTAGCTCCGCTTTTCATTCGAAGATAGATGGTCAGGCTGAGAGGACTATCCAGACTTTGGAGGATATGTTGAGGAAATATGTTTTTTATTTCAAAGAAAGTTTGGATGAATATTTGCCGTTGATTGAATTTGCTTACAATAACAATTTTCATGCTAGAATTGGAATGGCTCTATTTAAAGCTTTGTATGGGAGAAGATGTTGATCGCCCATAGGTTGGTTCGAAGTGGGTGAAGCTGCTCTGATTTGACCTGATTCTATATTTGAGGCTATGGAGAAAGTTATGTTAATTCGGGAGAGGTTGAAGATAGCCCAGAATCGTTAGAATTCGAACGAAGATACGACTAGAAGAGCTCTTGAGTTTAAAGTTAGTGATATGGTATACTTGAAAACTTTACCTATAAATGGGGTGAAAAGATTTGGATAGAAAGGGAAGCTGAGTCCCAGATATGTTGGCCCTTATAGAGTTTTGAATCGTGTTGGGAAAGCAGCTTATGAGGTTGAGTTGCCTGTAGAATTGTCAGCTGTCCATCCTATGTTTCATGTTTCTATGCTCAAGAAGCACATTGGAGACTCTGTTGTTGTTGATCCGTCGAAAGGTTATGATGTTTAGGATAGCCTTTTGTATGATGAAATCCCGGTTGAAATCCTAGATTATTAAGTCCGTAGACTGAGGAACAAGGAAGTTCCCTTGGTTAAAGTTCTGTGGTGAAATCAATCTGTCGAGTGTGCCACTTCGGAAGAAGAAATAGACATGCGAGCTTGTAACCCTCATCTTATCTCCATGAGTTCGAATCAAAATGAATGTTCTATTCCCTAATTTTGTTTTTTCCTAATCTAATGTTTTCAGCTATATGGTTATTCCCTCTATGATTCATGCATTTGGTAAAGTACTCAAAAGTTTAGAGTAAAGTGAGCCCTTAGATGTGTCGTTCCAGCTATACGTCCTCATTTTCTCATGTTCTTTGCCTATTTGGTAACATTCGAGGACGAATGCTTCCAAGGGGGACATATTGTAATACCCCGATCATTTCTTAAGCCTAAATCCGTTTTTTGAGTGGATTTGTATGAACGGTATCAGATCGCCCAAGTTTGATGGTCGACCTGGCAGACCATCAGGTCCCTGGTGGACCATCAAGTGCCCCATCAAGCGAAGGAAGTGACTCCTTTTTCAGGCCATCGTGTGATGTCCAAGTTGGTGGACTATCAAAAAGTTGATAGACCATCAAGGGGTCCGTCAGGTCGAGATAAAATGTCTCGTTTCTGGCCCTCGGGTGACGGATTACTTGGTGGTCCATTAGTTTCTTGACAAACCGTCACTTAGACCGTCACATCGAATCAGAATGTTCCAGTTTTGGCACTCGATTGACGAACCATCTGGTGGACCATCAGGAGACTTGACGGACCGTTAGATCGACCGTCAGAGGCCCCGATCAGTGAATTTTAGCTTTTTCAAAAGGGAATTTTGGCCATTTCTGCCCCATAAGATCTTATATTTATATATCCTAGTAGAGATTAGCCCTTCGTTTTTCTCCTTTCCTCTTCCAAGAAACATCTAGAAATTAGGGATTTTCCAAAACCCAAAAAAATTCAATCTTCTTCCAAGAAATTCAAGGATCTTCCATAGATTTGTCCAAGATGTCCAAGAATTAAGCTCTCCTAGTCAAAGGCATCAAGGATATTACCTCAAAATGTAAGGAAGAAGTTCAAAACAAGTTTCTACATCTCCAAAATTATAATCCAAGGTATGTGGGGTTTGAACAAAAACACTCCTTTCGTTCTTGTCCCTAGAGATTTACTTTCTAATATTGATTTAGATGATTTTGCAAGTGGATTTACACCCAAATTTCTTTATTTATGATTTATTAAATTTGAGTTGAATAAGTTTGATATTTGTTATTATTTGACCATCTTGTTTCTTAAATTGAGAATTTATTCCATGAGGTGTATATCGTTATTACGTATTGATGATTTCTAAGCGATTTAAGAAAAGTGTCATGAGTTATTCCTTTCCATGAGAAATTTGACTATTGAATATATATCGATATTTGAGATTCAAAGTCAAGAATGAGTCGTATGATGTTTCCTTGAAGCTTTGATTTTTGAAAATGATTCAAAAAGAAAATATACTTGATGTTGAGAAAGATTGTGTTGAGTTGGGTCGGGTTAGAAATCAACAAGATGCTTATGATTTGCAGATAAGATATATAAATATATATTTATGTTTTGGTCTTTAAAATAGACCCATGAGTTGATATTGATTAAGGTGGATTTCCTAATGCGTTCTGAGTGAGTTTGGGAGGAGTATTTAGAACCGAGTGAGAAATGTGGTATTTCATCAAAACTACGTGCCACCGTAGGATTGATGTTAATAATTGTGGGCCAGAGGCTGAGTATGGAATAGTGATAATAAGATTGAGGTTGTACTCCCTGGAAAGAGTACAACACCCCCACCAATGTGGGGTTTTCTCCTTAGGAGGGCAAAACGTTGGACTCCATGCGGCTCACATGGTGTAGTTATGTCGGTTATAAGAAACTCCCACATCCATAATGAACTAAGTACCACGAGTTACCGAGTCACTCTAAGTCATAACTCAAAGATTTTGAGTTAAGTTAAATGATTTATGAGATTTATGAAGCATATTTTATTACTGATGACTTCCGAAAATGATGTTTTAGATAATTCAAGCGAAGAGAGTTATTATTGTCAGCATGTATGATTTTCTTATACATTTATGATATTATTTAAAATGTTTCATCCACCCCCACATACTCTGTACATTCCCAAGTACTAACTCCCATACTGTTTTGTACTCTATATTTCCTCATGATATAGGTTCAATTGCCCAGTCTCACCAGCAACAGTGATCTTTGAGTACCTTCATCTACATTTCTGTAGTTGGTGAGTCCTTATGGTTCGAGGACCCGTGTCTCTGCTTTTGTCTTGTTAATAGATGGTTATTTACTTCCAGTTCAGTACGAGTCAGTTGGGGATCTGTCCCAATGGCTCCTCAGTCCTATGTAGTAGAGGCTTTGTCAGACTAGTGTGCCAGCATGTACAAAGATTTCAGTATTTTGTTTGTACAGAACCGTATTACTTTATATCTCAGTATGTTCATGTCATGATTATTCTTCCCTACTTTATGATGATTCGTGCCGTAGAGAGTTCGAAAAGTGATGACAGGCTTTGAGGGTTAGCTTGAGGCCATGTGTGGCCTTGAACACCATGTGATTTCTCGGGATAGGTTATCGGGGCATTACAAAATAGTCAATAGAATCCTATATTAAAACTAAAGACAAGTCATAGATAGATAGAAGAAAATGGAGAAACTCTAACTCCAAGAGCTTACCCTATCCCCGAAATCTAACACAACATGATCCTTGAATCAACGGTGGTAACTGGTACTCAAATCTTAACCAAGAAGGTACAAAAGTGTAGTATGAGTACCAAAACCATGGGCACTCAGTTGTAATCATTGGTCGACTGAGCTTAATCATGGTATAAATATAATAAAATGTAAGATAACATAACTAAGTCAAGGTAGCGACAAAGTTAAATCAACTCCAACATTACTTTAAATAAATAAGTAAATACCATAATAATAACATAATATAAAGAATCAAACCGATGCTGTTATAACTACAAAATTGGCCCTCATAAGGTACAACCTGAATTAGAGTTGTTATTACAAGCTAGCCCAACCCAATCCAACCGAACCCTAGCGGGCTAGAGAGATATATAGGTTAGTATAGGCTAGCCTTTTTATAAAAAAGGATTTTTAAAAAGCATCCCAACCCAACTTGAAGTTGGCTATGGGTTGGAATGAGTTAGACCATCAAAAAAACAAAAATAACCTAAAATATGATAAAAAAAAATACATGAATAGTCTGATCTTATCACATATTTTATTAGTCATAATTCACTAATAAATTTAAGAAATCAATGAATAAAGGGATTAGAATCATCAATTTAAAGCCAATGATATAAAAATTCTGTGAATGAATTAAAAAACATCATGAGTATTGTAAAGCCTAATCAAACAATATAAGCCAGCAAACCTGTTAATTAGAAACTCAAAATCATCATATGTCAATAGAATAGTAGCCACCAAAACTCCAAAAGATGGACAAAAACTAAATTCAAAAATTTAGAAATCTTAAATGAACTGAAATCTTGCCCAGTAACAAAACAAAACTAAAATTTTAATATTACAAAGCTCATTAATTAAATCTTATCAACTCTACTTTCACTTGCACTTGCAATGTGTTCTGAATCATCAATCACATTTGAATCAACATTTGACATAGTTTCCTTAAGAAGTTCATCTTCATCTACAATTAATATCAAGCAAGATATTAGTTAGGTGACCATTAACAAATACTTAAAGAAAAATAGAAAATATTACTTGTATTAGATTATGTAAATCCATGCAACCAATTTCTTGTAGTATTAAGAGTTTTGATATTTGCACGATGGATACAACAACTATACTTTGTAACAACATGACCACAATACTAAATGTCAATTTCGATGCTATTGAAGTAATTGAAATACTATGTACATCACGTGCCATGACTAAATGAACAGGATATTATTTTCATTAACCTTCCAATACTTTATAACATCCATCTCATGAAAGGACTCATAATCAAGAATTTAATCATCCAAATAATAGGCCAATTCTGACATTCCAACAATACAATTAGATGTTTGCTCAAACATTTTAAACTAAGATAAATTTAAAACATGAAATATTATAATAATAGCATAAGTAAAAATGTAAATAATAAAACTATAAGCAGTCGGATCTTACAGCAAACGCTTGCAACGAGTAAAATTAAACTATTATAAACAAATATACAGCAAACTCTAAATGAACAAGAAATCTTACATATACCTCTAAATGGAGAATATAAAGCCATCTAATGCAAACTAGTATAAAGAAAAGTATAAGTGAGATTAATTAAAAGTATTATAAAATATTGAACAATGAATCCTTGTGCGGATTTAATAGGTATAATAGATTGATTAGGTCTCTAGTGAATCTATTTTTATTTGTGCGTGGATTTTTTTTAAATTTTGTTTCAATATCTTTTAATAATTTACTTTTTTCGTAAGATATATTCATTAAATTTTTTTTTATCCTGTAGTAATTGCAGAGTTACAAATTTCTGTATAATAATTTATCCTATCTGTGCTATAATGTATATCTAATTCTAGGTTTTCAATGTTATTTATTATCTTGTGTTGTTCTTCTCGTAGTGAGTTTTTTAAATTATATAAACTATCACATGTACTTTTATCTAAATTTTCTAAGGTTTTTTCTATCCATATTAATTTTTCTTTTAGGTCTTCCATTATTTTCCAAATTCGGTTTCTATAATTAATTTCATTATTTAGATTTTCTTGATTTTCTCTAGTTTGTCTAATATATTCTAACATTTTTTAATCTGAATAATATCCTTCTGGGTAAATTTCTTCGTATAACTGCTCTAGACAATTTACAGTTTCAATTTCATAGTTTATTACTTCTTCTAATATTATTTTCTTGATATCTATTATTTCAATATCTTTAAGTATATATAATATTAAAACTTTAAGATAATCTAGGTAATCTATCATTTAAAATTGGTTTTATTATAGTGTTTTGTAGTTGTTTGTTTTAGCCTTAGTAGTTTTTGCATATTTTTATTAAGAAATTTTATATCTTTATTTTTCATGTATTTATCTATATTTATTTTTATCTGTTTTTCTAGTAACTGCATATTTTTTATACCTTTTTCTAAAAATTTTATGTAACTTATCATCGTAAATATTTGTAAGAGTAGTTAGGTAGTTGTGGTATATAATTTATTCTAGTCATGTAATATTTACCAAAAGCTTTTTCTAATATTATTTTTCTTATATCTGCTACTTTTATATTTCTAAGTGCATACAAAATAAGTATTTTGAATTTATCAACCATCACATCAGATATATTATCATTCATTTTCATAAAATTGCTTTTTTC